>NC_056737.1:585363918-585386418 GCF_019279795.1 Protopterus annectens
TAGCAGGGCATTTCATGTGCCAATTATACTTGTTCTTTTGTTGTTGTGTGGTGGAGAAAGAAGACTTCCATGCACACCCATGTTGGGGAAAGTATGAATATTATAGTAAGAGATTGCAGTCACATACTGAGGAATGTTCTGTCATAAGTCCTAGTCTATCTGTGGACTGTATGCACATACTTTCAGGGGGTCCTATACTGGTTGCATGTGCTGTAGGGCTGGACACACAGTATTTGAGAAGTGTAACGTATGTCACTGTCAAGGAGATTGCTGAACATTGGCAAACAAATCCACTGTTGGGCCTGTAGCAGGTTTTCAATTTTGGGGACTAACAACATGCATTTCGTTGCACTTGTAACCCTCCACAGTTTTAGTAGAGGCAACTTGTCTCCACTGTGGCCCATGGACATATGGAGGATATGTGCTATCCCAGGTACATTCATGAGTCTGCAAGATTTCCTGCTCTGGATAATGTGACCTCCCCACCACTTGTCAATGAAATACCCAGAAACTCAGCATGCATATTACTCCCACATAACTTCCAGCCATGCACATGGGTAGACCCCATAATTTTTGTAATGTGAAAGGAGTTTGCCAACACACAACCATTTTATGTGCTGCTGAGTAGGAGTATAATGTGTATGATCTGTCACTATTTTAAACCCATTTCTATGAAGTTCCAGAATGTAATGCCTGAAGCTCTACCATTGCTCTAAGAATAAATTCTTCCAGATAGAGGATGGCATTCCACCCCCGCCTCCACACCACTATCCAGAGTTGACGGCACTGTGAGACATCATAAACATAGCTGCAAATGGAGTAATCATGCTGAGACCACCAATATTACATTCCATCATGCAAACCCACTGAGTACTCCATCCTTGCTGATGGTTGTGTCTTGCACCTATGACCTTAAAAGGAGGCAGCATCTCCATGGATGGGGACATGCATGATCAATGCATACATCTCTTTTGGGTGCCCTTGACCTGTCTGTCAGATCCCAGCATAGCAACGCATCACCTACTGGAGCTGTTTCACTATACAATCTCTTAAACACACACACACACACACACACACACACACACACACACACACACACACACACACACACACACACACACGCGCACACACACACACACACACACACACTCACTCACACACCAGCACAAGTTATCCAGTCACAGGACACTGAACCACCTCCTCCCTGGTCAATCTCCCCAGCTCTCCACATTCATCAGCCCATGCCTCACACGCTGTCATGGCCTGTTAACTACCATGCCAACACCCACACATATATGCACTGCCTATTGTTGACACTTGTAACTGTGGCCCTCTCGCTTCTGTATGGCGCGGATCTTATATTCCAGATCCTGTACCCTGCCCTCAGTACTCTACTATCTGTTTGTCTGGTTAGCCTGGTTAGCCTGTATCTGATGCACAGTGTGGCCAATCCATGTATGTGTGTACTATCTAAGTGTAGTATTGCATGCATCAGTTTTACTTTTATATGTCATGCTATTTCTGGCCCATACTTATGAACCAGATGCTGTCTTTCAGCCAGTGCAATGGCATAGTGCCTGTGCCTCTATTTCACATATTCCTCCCCTGCAGCCTGTTCATCCATAGACTCCTCATGAGGTACCTCCTCCACTACTAACTTGGATAATCCTCCTGAATGTCTCTCCCTTGAAGTAACTTTCTGTGTATCACAATGTTTGTGTAATGTTGCATACACTGCAAGATGTTTCTCCATGTTCAAGAGTCAAGCTGCAGTGCAGCACAAGAAACATCTACACACAAGAAGCGGGCTTTCAGCAGTCCAAATGCATGCTCTTCAATAATCTAGATCTGGGACAGATCAGTGTAATATACATTCTCTGCCATGGTCAGTGGGTTTCTAACTGGTATCATTAGACATGGCTACAAGACATATACAACATTGTCAATAAGATAGAGCCATAGGAAAAAAAAAAAACAAAAACAACCCCATAAACATTTGCAATAAGCCACACATATGCCATACATGGGAATTGTTGGCTCTGCCTGGGTAGCCTGCCTTACATCATTTTATATTATGCCCTGTGCATTGTAGACCACATGACATTTCATTGGGTGGAACCCCTCATGGATGATATACTGCTGTCCCTGCTGCCTCAGTTAGGGACTTTATTGCATTGTGGATGCAGTCAATGACAACAGTACTTCAGAGAGTTAGGTTATTAATAACACAGGCATTTAGTGTTGCTTCTCCCCTCTGTGGTGCATGAAAACCTCATATGCTCCCCTAAAGTCTGTGGTATGACAATAACGAATTGGTGGAAAATCCTTGAGGCAGATGTCTGGGAAGCATCCACTATATCCCCATTGTCACTGAAATAACCTGTAGCTAATTTTCTGAATGACACACATGCCTTTGTGTCCACAGAAATGGGAACGCCATGCATCTCGCAAGCCTGCATATGAGGGCAAAGCATCTTGACTAGCTCCTGCATGGTACCTCTATGCATGCAGTAGTGATTCACCATTTCTGTATAATGAAGGGCATGCATGATATGTTAGGTGCAGACAGATGGCTTGACAGTGCCAAGGGTGATGCATCTTGCATGTACATATTAACTAATGCAGTGACTGCCCTATATATGTTTTCCCAGTCTCTCACCCAGAACTCAAAGATTTTACTGTGGTCAACAACTCTGATGGAACATTTCATCACAGAAAATATATACATTTTTGAAACACTTTGCTTTACTGTTCACCCTCAGCTGCATCCACCATTAACATCATTTTAATAGTGTTGCTCATATCCACATTATTATATTATCATTTGCATACTATACTGGCAGTGACATTTCTTGGCCTGCTGCAATTCTAGTCAGTGTGTCTCTCAATCGGGTCTATATTAGAACATTGAATATTTAACAGTTCGAATCACTAAAGGTCGACCTTTAGTGATCAAACTGTTAAAACATCGAAGGTTCAGGAAAAAATAAATAAAAACAACAAAAACAAAAACTAAACAGTGTAGGCAGGGGATCAAGCCCCCCTGCACCCCCCCCCCCACACCCTCGCTACTTAAATATACTAACTCCGAGACCGCACTACATTGAAGTAAATGGAAATCTCCCCTTACGGAGATTTCCGTTTACTTGTTTGATGTTCTGCAGTTTCGCTATTCTCGTGTCGACAATGTCAGACTCGACATTGTCGGCTTTCGAGAATTCAATATAGACCCTCTCAATCATCTCACCCAGTACATGACTGTTCTTTATGCAAACTTCAGCTAATGCAATAAGAAAATGTTTCTGGATCAAACATCAGATCCTGAATTAAAGAATAGCTGCATGATACCAGTTTTCTTTACATTTGCTCCTATATATTTTATTTTAGTGGATTCAAATAAATTTGTGTAATTTTCTTTTGATAAAAAAATAAGCTTATACCATGTTTATTGACAATGTAGTACTAGCTCTTTTCAGAAACTACCAAAGCATGTAGCAGATGAACAAGGACTCCAGCATTTCTATCTCTTGAGTGCTGATGTGTTTTCCGCTACTTATTCATACATGTGTCATGGAATTCTATACTTGCCATGGGCTATGGGTTATATTTATTCTAGTTAAGCAGAATGGAGAATGTATCCATGCTAGGCTGTTGAATGCCAGTTCACTGCATTTGATTGAAAGCAGAGGAATTAACTTACTATTAAAATGTTTTTTTCCTTCTTTTTGTGCAGATTGACACCCCCTTCCCTACATATACCTGTGTCTTCTTGTTCTAAAATATACTGCTCTGAAAGGCCATACTGCACATTATTTGCTGTACTTAAGGGTCATATCCTTATCAGCTACCTTTCCTGAAGACAGCAGACAGTGCATATTAATCTGTAGTACTTTTTTATAGGACTTCTGTGAAAAAGCATTACCTTTCTTATTGCTTTCTATACTGCCTATATCCTGTGTATGTCTTTCTTTTTTTTTTCTTTTTTTTTTTTAATTTCTACAAATGAAAACCTTTTCCTCCGAGCAACGATATCCCCTTGCTTTATGTTTTGCTTTATCATATTATTTTTTTACCTTTAGATCACCTGGGATAAATTCTTGATGTCCTTTCTGGTTTTACTGTTAGTATTTTCTCGTTTCATATCATGTACACTTTTCTCAGCTTAACTATATGCGTTATTTATTTATTTTTTTCACTTAATTTAAACTGTTTGTCTTTTTCCACATTCCTCCTCTTTTGCACGTCCATTTTTATATGTCTATACATGCTTCAAGACATCCATATATAAACCTTACTCTTCTTGGTCAAAAGATACACTTTTCCTTCCAAGTTTACTGTGATGCTATCTATATAGACACTGAAAGGACTGGCCCCCTGTCACTGATGTATCGCTCTAGTAAGCCTAATGTCATAGAAACAAAATCTGGGAACGCTAATGGCCTGACAAGCAACAGGAGCAGAAGAGCAAATGAAAGACATGCAACCGTTGAAAGGAACATGTAATTGTTAAACATAGTTGCTTTCGATAGTCGTATGGTTGATATAGCAGGTGAAAACAAACTCTTTGGCTGTCTTATTGATTCAGGACTTCATTGCCTGTCTAATAACTGAAATAAGTCTCTCCTAGAGAAATACAGGTAAACTGTGCAATAACTTTATTATCTGTCTAACCCTCAAAAACGGAGCAATGCAGGATTGTTTTTTTTTTTTTTTTTTTTATTTTATGCATTTATTTTTGATAGGTAGTATAATCCAGAAGGCATACTTTGCACTGACCAGGGGCAAAGGATACAAAAACACAACAGTAGGACAATAATGGGTATATTTATCCATACATAAAATATAGCATTGTTTCAGTTGTAGATATTTTAGACAAAGCAAAGTAAAATAAATGTGCTACAGATTCATTCAGCTAAATGAAGAAAAAGGTGCAATGCAAAGTGCAAACAGGAGTCGGTAGATGAAAAGATTGTATTAAATGATAAACGTTATAAGCCATCACCAATATTTCACTAGATGATTGAGTATCAAGTGTGAATGGACCCTGGTTCAATAAAACAGTAGCTGAGATAGCGATAAGGTGCTTTAGCCCACATGGCTAGCACATTGCATAACATTAACCTAAGTACTGGTTGATTAATACTAGCAGTTGACAGGCTGGAGGACACCAGTATTGTGAAAACCCATTAAGTTAAAGAAGGTACCCTTCCAATTAATGCTAGTGGAATGGGAGAGGGAGTCCAGATTTGGCTGACAGATACTGACCAGGAAGGCAGCAGCTGAAGGAGTCACTGAACTAAATGCGCAGGTGTGAAAGGCATTGGCAAGAACATAGAGAATGACTTTTACATAACCTAAAATAAATCTGATAAACCATTTAGTGACTCAGGAAACAGGGACAAGATATTATTTAGGCTGGTATCAGAGACTGGAGAAATGCTGGCCTTACATAGGGACTCCTTTCAGAGATAAAGGAATTTGTTTGAGGGACTTCTGAGCCAAGTACATACATTGAACTTTAAGGAGGCAGTGTCAGACTCATCTGGTGGGATTGGATCCATTTCAGTAGATAACATTAAGGCAACATTGATAAGATTCCTCTATGTCAAAACTGTAAGAGTGGATGAAATGTGGGTGAAAATGCTGAATGGGTTAAATACTGCTGAAGTGTCATAATTAATATGCCATTTTCAGTGTCACATGGAAAGCATGGATATTTCATCTGTGCTGGCAAGTAAGGGAAGTAGTCTCTATTTTCAAAGAGGAGGACAGGAGATGTTTTTTTTTTCAAATTATGGTGAGATGATGCCCCTTTGCTTCAGTGAGAAAGCCTACACCAAGGAGATTTCATTCTAAATTTTGCTGAAGGAGCAATGCACATTCAATTCAGGCCATGAAAACATGAACCACCTCTATATCCCTGTTTGGATATTGGAGATGCGGTTGTGAGAGTTTGCCATTGTGGTCCACAGATATTTCACAGAGCGTAAAAAGGCTTCAGCTACCTACCCCACAATGTCTTGTAGAAGATCCTATAATCACTGCTGGTGTATGGCATACAGTTCCTGTGTATGTGGAGGAAAAGCTGTGCATGCATTTTCAACATTAATTCAAATATATCCATGGTGGGTATACGATGCCAGCTGGACTAATTCTTGTTTCTATGAAGCCCAGTCAGGTTTCCAGTTTGCAGACACAAGGTCTGGAACTTTGCTGTTTGAAGACAATCTTGCCCTGATGACCTCAACTAGCTGTGGCTTCCAGGATACAGTAGAGTGGTTTGTTGCAGAGTATGAAGGGACTTGGATGAAAATCACCACCTCCAAATCAGAAATTATAATCCTCTCCTGGAGCAGAGTGGCTTGTTCTGGGCAGATGAGGTGGACCAGCTGTCATAAGTGGTGAAGTTTAAGTATCTTGTGGCCTTGTTCTTGAGTGGATGATACTGGGATACTATCCACCAGATGGACAAAGTGCCAGCAATACTGCAAGAATGTGGACTGTGGTGATGAAGCAACAATGTAGTCATGAAGATTTTTTCCATTTTCCATTGAAACTGTTTCTTTTATCAGTTATGGCCACTGGCTGTGGGCATCAACTGAAATGATTCTTATACTGAATTTGTATAGTTTGTAAACATTATGTATTTTCAATAACTTAAAATAAGTAACCAACAGTGTTTTCAATATCACCTTAACTTTTTTCTCTGACTATGATGTGTTCTGATTTCCTCCCACATTCCAAAAACATGCAGTAAGTGGACTGGACACTAACTCAGCAATATGTGTGTGTGTGTGTGTGTGTGTGTGTGTGTGTGTGTGTGTGTGTGTGTGTGTGTGTGTGTGTGTGTGTGTGTGTGTGTGTGTTATGGGATAAAAACAGTTACAGGGTTAGCTACTTGGTGGTATGAACATTGGATCTAGATGATATGATACATAGCCATTTCTAAAATCCATTTAATCTGTTCACTTTTTCAGTGTACATTCCAAAATTGTGTCTCGTTTAGACAAACTGAATTATTATGATTAATAAGTATCTGAATAGCTTTAAAAACAGAGAGCTCTGCAGTTGATGGGAAAATATTCACTAAATAGGATTACTAGCATAAAAGTCTTTCTGTACCAAACAACAGAGAACATAGTACCTAATGGCTTCATCTTAGAAAAAAGGTGTCTGAGTTTACATTATAAAAACTGTCTTAGAACTTCATTATAGTGCCCAGAGCAGATTTGGATGAACAAAGATATAGTCCAGTCTGTTTTTTCATGCAATTGAACTGAGGAAAGTTTACTTGCGTTCTCTATGAATTATTCCTAGAATGCTATCGTTGTTATATTTTGTTAAGAATAGAATGTAATGTAAATACTGAAGAGAAAACTTATAACAATAGACTGAACATCTAGTGAAACAAACTTGCTGTATATTGCAGAAAGTTATGCAGCCTCTATTAAACAATGATTTTTTTTTTGTTGACCTTATATTCTAGTATGTTTTTCTCAAGGTAACTTTAGAGTACATTGATGCCTTATACTATGGTATTTTTGCTCAGTCAGTATATTTATCAGTTGATAATTATAAGCATACCTCTCAGCTGTCCCTGATTTTCAGGAACATCCCTGATTTTGACTCGGATTTTAGCTCTGCCCCTCTTAATCCCTCCTAACATTGGTGCCTTTCAGAAGAAAGGTGGTGAATTATACTTAATTAATAATGACAATAATTAAGAGATATAGACTTCTTTTCCTTCAGGAAATTTATATTAATTCACATTCTGTTATTCTATGAATGTCTTAGGTTAATATAACTAATATTTTAAAGATGTCCCTGAATGTCTCTGATTTGTTTCTGGTTTTGTCCCTGATTCTGCTTTCATTTGTCCATGACTGGTTGAGTCCATGACTGGTTGAGAGCTATGATTATGAGCATAAAAGTATGAAATAAATTCATAGGGCATAACCTGTCACAGGTTTCTTGAACAAACTTTCTAATTCTGATTAGAAAAGCAGGGGACATGATAAATTCAACAATGCAGGGTTTGAATTTTATAAATAACATATTTAATATTTAGTTTTTATTAGTAAGTCAATATATAACACTCCACAATGCCAGTTAATTAAAAAGTGGTTGTTGTTACATGTTTCAATCAAGATGATATACTTATCTGCTTGCTTACATTATTTGTGATATTTTATTTTCCCAGTCATGTCCATGAGTCTGGATGCCGTGCAGATCATTACAGTTCACTGAATTTGGTTTATAAAAGCTGATCAGTAGACATAGACAGTAGCTATAATAAGAGGTTATTGTGTATGCACTTGGAGTACTGCTCAGTTAGATTATGTTTTTTTACAAGTATGTAAATCAAAACAACAGGACAGATTCAACTGCAATCACCTCCTCGTTGGGCAAGTAAATTTCCAGTACATGGAAACATCTTTTAAGTAAGCCATCCTCAAATCAACTAACCAAATTATCTTTTTTGGATTATTTTCTTTGAAGCAGCTTTCAGATTTAACCACTAGCTGTCCAGTGAGGAATGCTCATATAATTCATGAACCTTCACTTCCTGGATATTTTCCCCAGGTTCATCCTTGACCAACGGTTGTGCTGTGCTCACTGTCTAGATCAACCATGAGCCATCAATGGACTTCTGAGACAGTCTCCCTTTATTCTATAAATTCAAGACAAATAAACTATTAGTGGATCTCACTGACAGAATCTTGGATTCAGGCTTCTAGATGACTTTCTAAACTTTTTCTTTTATTTCTAAATTACTGTAGTGTCAAATCATTGAAGGGAAGTGATGAGTTAGGTGCATAACTCTCAACTTCTAAGAGAAAGAAATCTGGACAAAAGCCATAAATAATGGGGGGGGGGGGACAAAGGCCTAAAATTATGGACAATTTGTTTTTAAATATTGCTCTTACAAACTTAGGAAGTTGATAGAACAGTAGATTTTATATTAATGTACATTTTCTGAAGGGTATGAAGTCTGAAACTCAAATGTCTGTCATTATTTTCTAACTTCATTCCTCAAAGAATTGTGTGTTTTGCCAGAAAACCACAATTTTATGAGAAACAGACCAACGATATGAGGCAAAAATATGGACATTCTGTGAAAAATTGTACAACTGAGAGGTGTGGTTAGGTGTGACATGCTACAAATACTATCACTAATTTGTTCATTTCATTACAATGCTTTACACGATCTGTACTTTGTTTTCCTTGAGTCATCCATAAGTTTATTATGACAACAATCTTCTGCAGTCATATTTTCACTTCCATAATATTATTTTAAACATATTATTTCTATCATAGTATATGAAGTGAAATTTCATTATCTGATGCAGTCACATTTCATTAAAACCCAAGCCATCAAAACTTACTTTTTAAATTAGCAGTTACCTAATTTTTAATTCATTCAGATATTTTGCAGCCGTAGAACTAATGATGTTATTTGCATGGGTGCAAGAGATGATAAGCACTACCTGGGGAGGGGGTTTTGCCCCTATGAGAAGTAGTTGCAGTAATGACCTTGTTTGATTAGTTAGATTTGTGCAACTGAGTTGCACTGAAAATTGAATTGATAATGCAAAATACTAATTTGAGTTCAAGATGTAATAAAGTACAAGTGCATTGCATGCCATCTTCCAAACGGATAAAAAGACGTAATCTTCTTTTATATATCTAACTCATCAAACACAGTATTGCCTGGGACATAAGTGTAAATACAGGCCCAATTCTCCTTCATACAACAGACAGCACAGTCGGTGATCCTTTACTTAACAATTCCATCTTGAACAGCTTTAACTCCTCCACATTTTATGCACTCAGAGACATCCATATCACTTCCACCCCTCAACTCGCTCACTCAACTAGTTCTCACTGTACCAGACAGCCTGCTGCCAAACCAAAATATGTCAAAATATGCCATCTGAATGCCAAAGGCATGAACAATAGGATTGATAATATTGATGTCTGGGTCTCAGAAATTAATCCAGGTATATCATCTATTTCTTAAATCTGACTAAGTTTGGCAGCCTACCCCTCAACCTACTTTAACTAGCATTATGACATTTATTAAAGCAGTATACCTAACCAAAGGGCAGGCAGAGGAACTATAATACTTCTTAAAAAAATTACTCTAAAATAAAAATCGTCCCAGTGTTACACAACCAAAACAAATCAGATAAGGATTGTAAATGAAGTCTGATCAACCGTCACTTTGGGAATCATCCCAGTGTTACACAGCCAAAACAAATCAGATAAGGACTGCAATTGTAGTCCAGTCAACGTGTACACTGGGAACCACATCAACATTCTACTGGCTGTAGCCTAACACATTCCTCTTTAACAATCTTCCAGACTACATTATTAAAAGTAATAGTTAAATGTCACAGCATAATTATTTTAGGTTATTCCAACACAGATGTGCTGTTTAATAAACATACCTAGGTCAATACATTCCTTTTCCAGTATGATTTTTAACAACTAGAAAATATCCTACACAACTTAATGTCAACAAAGGAAAGTGTTCCCTTTTGGACTTAATAATATACAGCATTACTTAAATGGTACACAGTATAAAATGCTTCTCTAAAAGCCTAAGTGACCATTTTCCACTGGAAGCAATACTCTAATTTGTAGCCCTAGCCTTTTATCTTTCTACACTCCATGAATATCACTGAAAGTAAGAAGATAAAGTCCATTCTGATCTATGTTACTCTTGTTTCAGACAACTGACCATGAGCAAGCTTTAGATCACTTTAATAAAATGAATAAGGTAATAGACAAGCATCTTGTAAAAAAAAAGAGGGGGATTGTAGGAACCACTGCACAAACCTCAAGTCCTTAATGAAAGAGAGGGATAAAACTTGGAAACAGTGGAAAACTAACAATAACCATGACCACTATACTAACTCTCTGGCCTTAAAAAAGATGAAACTATAAATAAAGGAAGCAAAAGCGTGTTTCTTAAGATTTGAACTAGCATGGAAAAGATGACACTCCAAGTGGTTATGGAAAGTCATAAAAGATATGTTTGACTTTGACCCCCCCCCCCATAAAAAAAAGATTCCTTCAGTGGCAACCTTCTGAACACAGATCACTCAATTTTATAAGATAACACGCACCCCATTCATATCATCTATAACCCCCCCATAAACTGATGCCTTAGAGCCCTATGCATCCACACTCCTACAATCAATTCCCTGGTTAAGCACCCCAAAACCCCCTATCTTCTTGCACAGAATTTGTATTTTCATTTGATAACAGCAAAGAAAATGAGAAAATGTCTTGTAAAATTAGAAATGAAAAATAACTAAAACCCTAGCAGCATACCCAAACCTTTTTAAATTATACGACAAACCTTTAGGAAGCCCTTGTCATACATTTTCAACCTGGCAGTTACAATGGCCATGATCTTTAGGCATCCTAATAATTCTCTTTCTCATAAAACTTACTCTGACTTCCCTTGTGGATTTTCCCCCCATCTCTATGCTATGCCCAATTTCAAAACTTCTTGAAAAGCTGTTTTATATCCTATAAGAACACGTGAACACATAAAGTCATTACTGACTCACAGCAAAGCTTCAGGAATAGGCAAAATACACTTATGGCTATTTACACTGTTACAAACAATATCTTTACAGTTAGGAAAAGAAGACAAGCCATTAGTGTTAGTCTTATAGTTCTTACGAGAACCTTTGAAACTGTATACCTCCAAATCCTCTAACAAAAACTGCAAATGTTCAACTTTGATCCTATTGTAATTTTCTGGGTTAAGAACTGCTTACAAAACAGAACATTCACAGTCAAAGGAAGTAACCTTACTATCCCTGAAAGATATTTTACTGCAAGGGTTCCACATGGGTCAGCTCTTAGCCCTATTTTATTCTCACTTTTTATTAATGAGATTAACAAAGTCATTCCTTTCAACATCATTACCTTCCATGCTGATACTATCATAGAGACCATATTGTGTAGTCAGGACCCAATGCCCAATAAATGGAACACTCTCTTCATAAAGACTTTACCACTCCATCTCTCTAGCTATCTAAAATGTACTAATTGTAAACAACACTGAAAATGGCATTGAGGTCTCCAAAAATGCCACCTTCTGTAACAAAACAATGAAATGTGTCCAGCAATATAAATATCTTGGTGTAACACTAGACTCCACTCTGTCCACTCTGTCCCTTAAGATTCATACATAAATTGTACTTAAAAAATTATCACTCAGCTTAAAGCCATTTACTCAAACTTTAACCACTTCATCCCTGAAGCACAAAAATCAATAGCCTACCAAAACTGGAATATGGTCAACCCTTACTGTGTGCACAACACCGGCCTATTATAAGCTATTACCAATTCAGTCTGCAATTTTATTAACCTAGCTCCTCATTATCAGCACCACTGTATCACACTAGAGGAAGTTAATTACCTTCCAACACCTGTTAGATCCATACTCCTGAGGTTTACTCTTAGTTTTAAAATCCTACATGAACACTACTGCCCCTCGGTAACAACTAAATTATATTATATAATGTCAATACTTGCTATAAAACCAGGATAATAAGTCTCTAGCTAAGCCCCTTTTCAATCTTGCTATTGGGAAAAGAAGATTTAGCAAAACTGTTCCTACCAATTGGCAAGGAATCCCATAAGAAATTAAATTACAGGCAAGTTATGTGACTTTCTAAAATACATTTGCAAGTGTCTTAAGAACTTGATAATAGATTGTCTGTCAACCCTGACTCCCCACATACATGCACACACACACACACACACACACACACACACACACACACACACACACACACACACACACACACACACACACAACATACACACATAATTCAGACTAAAACAGGCAAGGCATTTCCATTAGAAGAAGTAAATACATAGACAACATCCATATGCTCTAAACATGTAAATAGAAATCTCTTTTTTTATTTGTTATACAGGTTCCCTTTCTACCATGTTCTATCCTCCTACAGCATACCTTCTCTCTGCTCTGCTTCCTCACCTCAACTATTTATGTCCTATGCTACATGCTAGGACCTACACATTAATATTTCACACTGTTACTATCTCACACCTGAACTGCTATAAAATATTCTCTTATAATAACTTCTATCACGAAATGAAATAAAGTATCCAAACAATTTAACAATGTATGTAGCTTTTGACTGCTTACTATATAGTACATTAGTGGTATAGCTTATAATGGTATTTTGCATTATACATCAGCTTTAGTTCATTGTGAAATTGTTATTCATCACACGATTCTGACACTTTGTTACTGTGGCATTTTCACTCTACATCAGCACTATTGCATTATGCACACATGTTATGCATTGTGCTGAACTTAACTCTATTCTTATAACATGAGCTCTGGCATCTTGTAAAATGTTTATGGTAAAAGTACCCAGTGAAAGGGTCCAAGGAATGGTCCACTCATACAGTTATCAAACACATTAAATAAAATAAGACCATTAGAATATGAGATATAGTAGCAATACTATAAGACAGTTAGCATACATTAGTAACAATTATACGCAGAAATCCGGTACATTCAATGAACAACATCAAACATTTATCAACAGGCATTCAGTGACCTATAGTGCAACTGCTGCCTATCAGTAAGGCAGTTATATTTGTAGGAACTTGCTAGGTTACTGGTATATTTGTTTCCAGGGGCCATGCTTTGCTGGTCACTGTGAGAAGCTACCTTCAAGAAGCTTGTAAAATTCAACATTTTATACACTATCATATGATGTGAGATTAGGAAAACTATATCCTAAAAGTGCTAATAACCCACTCATGCCTAAATCAATAAAAACTTAGTACACAAAAGTACATTGTGTTAAAGCTCCACCTTCTGGTCAAGACCATATAATGCATAATTTACATCAAATAAACGAAAATTTATGTACTAAAATCTTGAAATGAATTTATAAATACACTCTCATCTGTTTATAAATATGCTGACACATATAACCCACCTATTGTTCAAGATACAATGATCCTAATTTACAGTTTAGCATATCTTAGTTTCAATAAGGGGGCTATTGATAAATTCTCATTCATTTTTTATCAATTCACCTTTCATTCATTTCAGATTTTAAATGTTATGGATTATGGTATGGTGCACAAATATTTGTTTGAATAAGATTTTTTAGAAAAGCATGGGGAGGGCAATTGTAGGAAGAAAAATGTTTTAGTATTGTTTTAATCATAGTTTAACAAGTTCCTATGTTTAACTAAACCTTTATAGAGTTTTCTTCTAAATGTTTGCCTTAATTGTAATACTTAATTAATTGTCTATCACTGGTTATTCATTGGCAGTTAGAGGATATATATAAAATGAAGGGGATTTGTTCGCCTGCCAGTCCACATCTGAGGAAGTAGGAGACAAAAGCGTATTTTTGTTTTAAGTGTGTTTATGTGGTGCCATTTTTAATAAACTTTTGCGTCTTGGACTTATTGGTGGTTCATTTTGGTATCCAGGGTGCCTTGGATGTTGATATGTCAAAACTATATAGCTTTATCTATAACTATATATCTATAAGCATTCCATAGTCAAACATATGTAACGCTGAATGCCTTTAATGCTGGCAGAAGTGATTGAATAAACATTTGATTGTTTCTGCTGGCATTAGTCTGTGGAATATCAAGGCAGAGTAGGAAGTAGGAATTTGCCCTTTCCCCTCTGAAATCAGAGTTGGTATATATAATTAGCAGGAATGTGTGGGGGGTACACCCTCCCATATGAGAGTTGCAGGGGGGCTACCCTTGCAAAAATTTTGAGTTGCATTTTTATTTTTTTGTGTATTGTTCTTTTGAGCTGTGATCCTTTGGGATGGGTGTTTTGATGTTCTCTGTGTTTTATACTTTCCTATTTCAAAGTACATTGTTAAATATATATAAAGTTATTAACAGAATCACAGCTAGTGGATCAATTTACACATGGGACTTAGAAGTCATGTATTTGTCTAGCAAATTAAGTAATTCTGTAGATGGTTATAGGTGTTGAAGACAATTCTTCATATTTAGGCTTCTTTTCTTGCACTGTTCACCTGTAACACCTACATGTATGCTATATTTATCCAGCAGACACTAATGCCCTTTTTGTTTGCATAGTGTCAGTATAGCATATTAGTAAATAATATGCTTTTGTCAATCAGAACACAGAAACATAAATAAATGAATAAAATAAATTTAAAATTTACTTATTTTACACCTCAGATATAACAAACATTATTAACTGCATATTTGAGTTTTGTATCTTAAAATGTATGCCATGCTCATAGAGTTTTTTAAACATGTATTCACTATTGCAAATAGTTTTCCATACACAATTAAAATATTGTCAGAAATCCTTATTTTATTTAAGGGAGGCCTTTTTTCTTAATTAAACTGATTTTTTTCTAAATTTGCATTTCATTAGATGTTCACAAAAACAAGTATTTTGTAAAGGTCATAGATTAAAATTATGTTGTAAATATAAAATATGAGCCAGATTTTGCTTAACTCTCATTGATCATACCTTAAATATTCATAACAGCTACTAATTTTGACAAAACTAAGATGACATATGTTTACATAGCTTTGATAAAATACGCCACATGTTTTTAGTCAGAGAGACTGTCACCATTTATCTTTACACAGTGAACATAAACAATTAAATTTGTATGCAAAAATAATGCATTACTTTGACATCATTTAAAAACAGCTATACTAGAAATAGTTGATGGAACTTTGACAACCTGTGACCTGTACATCTTCCAAAAATCACTGCTTACAATGAAATACTAATCTAATTAAGAATATCATAAATAAAAGATGGACTGCAATTACATATTCTGCTAGGTTTTCATATTCATAAAAGTGTAAGGAGAAGAGCTGCTGATTTTCTCCTTCTGTGTTTCTTTCTCTCTCCTTCTTTTCCTCTGTATTGCTTAGTTATGCATTTTTTCCACTGGGCAAATAAATTGTCACAAGTACCTTTTACAGTGATGACTCGAGGCAAACCCAGTTAAACAGTAAATATAAGTATTCACAGTCAACAAGGCCAGTATATTACAGCTCAAAATAAAATTCAACAGCTTGAATATGACTTAGGGCCTAGTTTCTCAGGAAGAGCTTAAAACGCATTGAAAGTAAATGTTGCTGTCATTGTATAGAAGATAAATAAATCTGAAACTATTTTACTAGGTTAGCAAAATTCCTCCATCCATCCCACACCTAACAGACATGGCCGGCCTTATGCCTAAGCAAAATAGACTAATTCCTATAGGGTGCCCTTCAGCTAGGGTCATCTATCTGACTTTATTGATTTATTTTTCCTATTTCTTTACTAAGATTTTTTTTAGTAAAGGAATGTAAAAAAATAAATAAATAAAGTCAGAAAGGTACCCCCTGCCCTTTGAGAGAGGTGCTGGCCTCCTAGTAGTTGCTGTGTGGTGGTAAAGATTAAAAACAAACTCTACAAACTGACCGGCCAAGTACACTTGGTCAATCAGTTCACAGAGCTTTTTACTTCTTACTGTCATGTGGCAGCTACTCGAAAGTCCATGCAAAGTAAAGTCATCCAATGCAGTTTGCACTGGATTATTGAAGAAGGAGCAGCCTATGACAATGTCAGGTATCTTTTTTATATCATGGCAGGCAACCAGATAAAAATTGCTTCATATTTTTGCACTGTTGCTCCTACAATTGACAGGGATTGCAATCAGTCAGTAACTATAGACATTAGAGTTTTGTACTGCTTATTGTTCAGAAAATGCAAGAAAATTTTAAGCCTTGTGTTATGTTAACTTTAAAAATAAATTAGATTAATAATTAAAAAGTGTCCGTTATTTGGGGTCTTTCTCCTGCTCACCCCCCCCCCCCCCCAGTATTTTTGGCTGTGTATCTGATCCTTAAGAATGTAAGGTAAGAGAAATTAATTTCCCTGAGATTATCTCTGTTTTTTTGGTTTGACCTTCATAAAGTGTTTGTGTGTGTGTGTGTGTGTGTGTAGAGGATTGCAGTTGCCAAATAATGGCAGTTGGTGCTAGATGATTGTCACTACTGAAGTAATACTTTGCCCTCATGTGCAAAAAAAAAGGGGTTGCGGATGGAAGGATGGATGGATGGATTAGAGTTTCTGACCTGCTATCCCTAAAAAAATAATACTATGTAAACCCATTGTTCTATCAACTCTTAAGGGATGTAATATAACAGCAATATTTACAATGTGTTCCTGATTATGGGAAATGTTTCCTCAACACATTTGGCTTTTTATTTACTGATTCTTTCCCTGAAAAACTGACACAGTTATTGTTTAAGAATCAAGCATGTAGGATGTACAAAAACTAAATACCTACAGTTTTTGGAGCTGTCTTTGGAGGAAAATGACTAAGTGCTGTTTGCTCTTTCTTCTGGTTTTGCTCAACTTGATTTGTGTGAAGCAGCGTGGATTACTTTAAAATTAATTATGTGACCCTTTGTTTATTACAACCATATGTAAGATGCACACACAGAAGTGACTTTAAGTGCTGAGTGGGGATAGCAACTGTCAGTGGATGGAAGTAGCTGCCCATCTTGTCATTTACTCAGTTTTTTTTCTGTAGATAATCTGGCTTTGCAATATTAGGGGGCATCTGTGTGAAACAAGATAGAATGCTTTGTTATTCTGACCATTATTTATTTATATGAGGTGTACACAGCAAAGTTCTAACTGGTGAGTACAGAGGTCATCAGTTGATATGAGTGACTCACCCCTGCTGTTATGATCCAGAATGACAGGATGAGTATTAAATTGCTAAAATCAGAGTAGAAAAAGTATTGCTATGGTGTGTGTTGGGGGTGGGGGCTATAAAGTATTTAAGTGTAACAAGTTGGCCAGACTTTATCCATAAAAAGGATCAGCATTGCACAAAATAAGTAACCAACCATCTTTGGTGTTCAGATAGCAGCAGGAAGTGCAAAAATGATTATCTGTGCAGTGGTGTAGTGAGTAGTGTTGCTATCTGACAGTGTATGGCTCTTAGTTCTTGGCTGCAGCTTCTTCTGCAAGGCTTTCCTGTATCTGTGTGGCTTTATTATATTCTCTGGTTTCTCCACAACATCAAAGAATTTGCCTGTAGGTAAGTGTGTAGTTTGTGTGAGTGTGTGTGTGTGTGTGTGTGTGTGTGTGTGTGTGTGTGTGTGTGTGTGTGTGTGTGTGTGTGTGTGTGTGTGTGCGTGCACATGCATGTATGTGTGTGTGTGTGTGTGTGTGTGTGTGTGTGTGTGTGTGTGTGTGTGTGTGTGTGTGTGTGTGTGTCTGTGTGTGTGTGTGTGTGTGTGTGTGTATGTGTGTGGGGGGAATGCATTTTATGACAGACTTTGCTTGTCAGGGCCATTGTCAATATGTATGTGTGTGTACTTTTGTGAAAAATCAGTATAGCTTCTTTGATAGACCTGGCTTTCAGGGATAATGTTAGTGTATACATATAAATAATGTTGATTTTGTATCTGTGGACACACATAATATTGTTGGTCACATACATAACTATCTTCTGAGTAGCAATAAAAAATATGTCATTATCTTTCAGAAATAAGGCATAAAATGCATTACCAATCAGCCTTACCCATGAAGCTTCTGGGGTCCTAGAAGCCACAACACTCCAGGCTATTTAAGTGGATTGTGCACTGGCTTAGTTATGTCCTCCACACTGAATGTTTTCCAGTCTAAAACTAGCTCTGTTCAGAGGTGTGCACAATGGATCACTGTAGCTGTGTGTGTGTGTGTGTGTGTGTGTGTGTGTGTGTGTGTGTGTGTGTGTGTGTGTGTGTGTGTGTGTGTGTGTGTGTGTGTGTGTATGTGTTTGTGTGTGGGGGGGTGGTAATATTGTCATTAATACTTTAAACTTCCCTTCAGTCAAACCTAATCTGTGTGCACACAGTATCATTATGAATTGTGTGGGGGCTGTGGACAGTGTGGAAGTTATTTCTATAAGTTTCCTGGCAAAGCTCGGATGTGTCCACAAAAGATTATTACAGCATGCATAGTAGCAGTGAACTGTTTAGGACCAACAAGTTAGAATAGCTTATATTGATTGTCTTTTTACTTTCCTAATAATTAAAATTGGATGCATATGCAAGTGGTTATATTTTTGGTGTAAAACTCATGGTATATATGTTTGACAGCAGCAGGGCAGCAGGATGATATGTTGCTGGGTTCTATTTGTACTTTCAAGTTTGTACCAGTCTGACATCAGAGTTGTATGCAAAAGGTTTAGGAGGCTGTCTTTTGAGGGCAGGATGAGAAGGTATGCTGTATTTTGTTTGTGTATTTTGGCTTTTCCCAGTTAGGGGTCACCACAGCGGAACTCCGGTCCGCTAATGATTGGTAGTTGATTTTTACGTGCCGAGTTACCAGCCCTGAAGCACAACCTTCAACGAAGGTACGCCCATTCACGCATGTCTCCATGCAGAAGACGCTCTAGCTGAGAATTGAACCGGGCAGCGTCTTTGCAAATAATTGCAATATATGACTATGGCCATTTGTGGTTTTACCCTGTTTAATACCAGAGGATTCACAGTAGGTGACTTATCTTTTTTTTTTTTTTTTTTTTGAGGGAGTAAAGAGTTAGACATTATTCCCATATGGAATTTTTGTACCTCACAAGCATTTGTTTTATCTGTTTATTGTAAAGTGCAATTTGTTAGACAGCTTAAAAGATTAAAATAAGACTGAATTTCTACTGTTAATTATGATTTTTATTCTGGACATCATTGAATGAAAAGGTTGGAAGAAAAAACTCTAAAATGCACCTTGATACATCTAGAATAAAATGGATTTTGGGGCCCTAGCAGCCCCAGACTCCCGACTTGATTTACTTATTTCTCCCATTGTTATTATAGGGAAGTCATTCCTAGCTGGGGTGTGTTAAATGATGCAGAAGAAAACCTAAGTTGAAGAATAGAATAAGGCTGAATCTCCTTCCTTAGCCCTGATTGTTGTTCAGGGCATGATTGATTGAAAAGAGTAGGGGAGAACTCTAAAATAAACTTTAGAACAAAAAGAAAACTGTTGGCTTCTGCGGGTCCCCAGATCCCCTGCTATTATAGTACAGTTTGCCCCAGCTGAAGAGTAACATAAAATTTCTTTCCTTAGTCATACCTTTTGTTCATAGTATCATTGAAACATAAGAGCGAGAAAAAAAATGTATATGTATATATATATATACATATATATATATATATATATATATATATATATATATATATATATATATATATATAAAGTGCACCTCCGCACATCTAGAAATCCTATGGCTTCCACTTAGTTACGTTTATTCTTCCAAAATTATTACAGTGCAGTCTGTACAAACAAGGCTCTGTTGAAAAGATGCTGGAAAAAACAGAAGAATAAGGAAAATGTGTGGAAATGTAGAAAACACTGAATGATGTGGGGAGGTTATGATGGGGGCATGAGGGATGTGGAGGGGGGAGGGAGGGCACCATGGAAGTCTTCACCTGGGGTGTTATTTCATTAAGGGCCATCTCTGCTAACAGACTTTACTGATTTGCATGGTTAAACGAAAGACATTTCAAGGAGGCATTCAAAATGCTTAGCACTTCTGTAAAGCACTTAATGACAGTTGATGTTTTGTTAATTTATTTTCACAGAATGTGGTTAAAGGGACTAGTTATACATTTTAAAGACATGCTCTTACACTTAATTGTAAAAACAAGTGTTTGGCATTTATAACTCCATAAATTCTGTGAAACCAACTGAAAAAAATCAGCTCATGTTAAACACTAAGCATCTTTGCATAACCCCTGTATATTAAAATTCAACCCAAAGAATGATGATACCCATAATTTAGTTAGGCTAAGGGTGACTTACAGTATAACCCCCAACACTGTATATATTTTCAGATGTTTGAGTTTCATATTTTATCATCCCTTCATTCTCTGATAATGTGCTTAATGCACCTCAAAGTCAAGGGGAAGTCTGGAAATATCTCAACACTCATATGCTGCACTTCTCTGAACTAACCTTGAATGAGCCAGCAACTCATTATGGCTGCACGTACCTACTCATTCAAATTTGTCATGCACACCTCTGGGTAATTTGAAGGATTGACAATTGATCTTCAGCATGCCTTTGGGATGAAGAAGGAAACTGAAGAGTCTGTAAAAAGCCACTGTGGCCACAAGGAGGATGAACAAACTCCACATTGAAGGCACCCAGCTAAGAACCAAACTGCATAACCCAACTCTGTGAAGCAGTACTGCTAACCATTGTTTCACTATGCCACCCATGTCCAAACTTGAAAATATTAATTATTAGGGTACATCATAGAATTCGCTGATTCATACATTTATCCTTCAGAAAAATATGCAAAAAAATACAGAATAGCAGGAATAATTTATGTATCTGTGTCTTTATTTGCTTTTTAGGATTGATATTTGTTAACCATAAATATTCCACTGAGATAGGCCCAGAGAAAGAGTTGCAAAGAAGCTTATGAAAAGTTACGGCTTGACAAGCTAGAGAAGAACAAAATTATCCCTGTCAAATAGACTTTAGGAAAGTACTTGTTGGTAGTGTTTAATTAACTTTTAAATGATGTTACAAACTGACCAAATTGGCAAACTGGACCACAAAAAAGTGCTAAACATTTGTTTACAGACATTGCAACTGAGTCTAAAATTAGACTTGATTGCAAGTGGGTGTAAGACAGAAACATTTAAATTTAAGACAAAGATTTGATTAGCAGTTAATAGGCACCAATGCAACAATAGGCAGACCATGGACTTATACAAAGGCAGAGTGTATTGTACAAGTAAGAAGACAAAAGAAAACACAGGTAAGGAGAATTTATAGGTTTAGAGCTCTTTGTTTAAGCTTAATCCTACTGATAATCTAACCTGCTCTCTCTCCACTGAATGGCAATAAAGGTTAAAAGGCTTTGTAGTGGGTGAAGAACTAATGTCCAAGCAGGAGGGCTGAAACTAACACTTTCTTTGTTGGATGGCATGAACAAGGCAATGCCTGTAATAGGTGGACCACAAATGAACATGCATAACTTCGCACACTCTCTGTCTCAAGCTACAGTACATGAGCACTTCTTGGCAGGTATCTTACCCTCTCGAGCCACCTATCAGCTGTTGCTTATTTGGTGGGGCACAGACTACCACACATCCTCAGGATGTGTGATCCACCACAACTCGCTAATTCCCATTCTTCCTACCTAGCACATCCAGCCTCAGGCTGGCTATTTGATCTCTGGTCAGTGATGCTGCAGTCAAACTTTTTCCTTCTGGACCATTGAGATTTCTGAAGTATTGTGTTCTTAAAGGTTAAAGGCACACAGGTGGCATCTGCTTAAATGTAATATATATATATATATATATATATATATATATATATATATATATATATATACATATATATATATATATATATATATATATATATATATATGTGTGTGTGTATATATGTATACATATATATAT
>NC_056737.1:585388918-585403918 GCF_019279795.1 Protopterus annectens
AAATGCACACTCACCCGAACAAGAACTCCATAATAAGGCACATGCACAGACCAGAATTGTAACAGAGTGTGTGTTTGGGATGCTCAAGTACCGGTTCTGGTGCCTGGACATATCTGGTGGAGCCTTGCAGTACTCACCAGCTATATGTACCCAAATTGTCATCGAATGTGCCATGCTACACAATATGATCCTGCAGAAACAGCTGCAGCAGGAACAGCATGGGGCAGGGCCACACAGCTCCCCACCATTGCCATGGCCTGCAGAGGCACAGACTGACTTGGAGGAGGAACAACCTGAGCCTGCCCCAGTAGGCAGAAAGAGGCATGCCCAGTATGCCCTGGCCTTGGCAAAGAGTCAGTGCATAGCACATACACTGACACAGGATGGACCCAGGGAATGGCACCTCTCTCTGACTCTGCCAAACATGACACTACCTGTGCTCAACCATGTGTAGGGAGTGTACTATGTGCATCTGACATAGGCAGCCCTGCAGCACCACCCTCAATACTGACACATCCACAAGGTAAGTCACTCAACCTACCAATTGTCGAATGGAGTAGAATGTGTTGTTACCTGTATCTATGGCATGAATGTGAGCATGCAAGGGAATCGGGTGGCTAAATGGTATGCCAGCAGATAGTAGACACCTATAATGGCACCATGAGATCTGTAACAAATACTGGTATCACCACAGTAGCCAGTACTACACAGGGCGACAAGACCCACTGCAGGAAATGTCCCGGGCCACATGTGTGTCCATATGATTCACACATGCCAGTCAGGGAGGTTCACATACCCAACAACAGTCTCAGTCAGGAGGACAGGTGTAGACAAACACAACCAAAGACTGTGTTATGGCCTCTGAATGATGCCTATGGGTAACCCCCCCCCCCAGGCCTACACAGACAGACTACAGCAGGTCAGGCAGTGAGATGTTATTTGTGAAGGGTAGGAAGTCAGAAACTAATATGTAGGTCAATCAAAGCTAAGACCTGTAGTACACTGATATGCCTCTAGTCAGTATGATAGCTTAGAATACAGAATGAAATGGAGTACCTGACATACCAGTACAGTCATAGCAAATGTGTACAAGTGTCACGTGTGCCCCTCGTCCTATGTAGAACTGTAGAAACAGTCAGGTGTGCCCCATCAATCCTGTGTAGAAGTGTATTAACAGTCAGGTGTGCCCCCCAAATCCTGTGTAGAAATGTAGTGACAGTCAGGTGTGCCCCTCCAATCCTGTGTAGAAATGTAGAAACAGTCAGGTGTGCCCCCTAATCCTGTGAAGAAATGTAGAAGTAGTTAGGTGTGCCCCACAATCCTGTGTAGAAATGTAGAAACAGTCAGGTGTGTCCCCGCACAATCCTATGTAGAAATGTAGTAACAGTCAGGTGTGCCCACCACTCCTATGTAGACATGTAGAAACCGTCCTGTGTGCCCCTTCCACCAGTCTAGCGTAGAAATGTAGTAACAGTCAGGTATGCCCCCTCTCAACTACTGTGTAGAAATGTAGAAACAGCCAGCTGTGCCCCCTCCCCCAATCCCACGTATAAATGTTGTAACAGTCAAGTGTGCCCCCTCCCACAATCCTGTGTAGGAATGTAGAAACAGGCAGGTGTGCTCCCCCCAAACCTACTTAGACCTGTAGTAACAGTCAGGTGTGCCCCCCCCAAACCTACTTATAAATGTAGTAACGGTCTGGTGTGCCCCCCCAATCTGATGTACCCATGTCATAACAGTCAGGTGTGCCCCCCCAAAACCCTATGTAGAAATGTAGTGACATGTATGTGTAAGTATAATACCAGTGGAGCACAGATGCACAGTGGTGGCCAAGGTAGCAGGATAGGTTGTAGCATCTGCATAATATGCAGGTATGTGTGTGTTAGGTTGGTGTGTGTTTCATATTGTGTGAGAGTGGTCAGTATGTATGCATATTGAGGTAAGACCTGGTGGCCATTGCCCACTACTGCTGATGACAGGGACAAGTCCTCACAACTGCAGTGCCAAAGACAATACCCACCAGTATAACACACGCTAGCAGTAAGTCATTGTAAATGTATGGTGGTAATATGTGTCACCATCTGAAAGGCTGACATGGCATGGCTGTTGGGCTAGATATACAGGCAGTACACAGGGGGAAGTACCCAAGAAATACAGTATATATTGTGTCACTGTGAAATGGAGACACCCTTGGAATTGCACATACTGGTATACATCACATTAACTGGTCCTGTGGTAGGGGACCCGGTGTTGTCTGCCTGAACACTTGCAGATCACAAAGGAGGTAGGGCTGATGTATAGGGAAACAGCTAATGTACCTGCACATGTCAGCATATCTGGAATGCCCAATGCATATCTGTGTATCAGATGCAAGTAGTGTCAATAGCACACATGCACTCAGCTCACTCAAACACCACCCACAGGTACCTCTCTGGTCGTATCCCTGCTGTGGGGAATGGGTACAATATGACCCCACCTGTATATGGCAATAGCGAAAGAATGCAGCATGCAGTGCAGGTGTCCCATGCAGGTGTGTCACTAGCCATAGGTAGCACTCTGCCAGCATCCACACCACCTGAACAAGGCTGATAGAAGGTATTGGCATGACCACCTAGCACACCTACCCTGTCACCCCAGGGGAATATACTGTATGTTGTTATGAGACTGTAGGACTGACAGAATGCAACAGCCTGCCACATCTGGCCTGCATCAACACCTAATGGCCCACAGGCCTCTGCCAAGGGCCTGTGTCTCATATGTACTGCCAATGCATGTTAGGTCATGGACACCCAAAAAACAACATAGCACACTCCACATAAGCCATATGCAAGGTCATGTGGACAAACCACAGCAGGGACATTGGGATGCATACGCACTGTACTGATTTCAGTACAACTTCTTTAGAAGAGGGGGTAGCTTTTTTAATTAAAAAAAATTACATATTTTTCTTTTTTTAAAAAAAGTGTTGGCTCCATTAAGGATGGCTACATACCATACCAGCCAGTTGGAATTGAGCTCACATCATGTCCAGCTGGCTGCGAGAGGGAAATGTGCATAGCTTGAATGTACAGCCGCGGGAAATGTGCATAGCTTGAATGTATTGCCTCATGCAATCGTAAATGGATTAGTGAGTGTGTGTGCAAAGCAATTGCAAATGGATGGATGGATTATCATTGTGATGAACAGATTGGATTCAGGTAAGGAAATGTGCATAGCTGGAATGTATTGCCGCATGCAATCGCAAATGGATTATCGTTGTGGTGAACAGATTGGATTCAGGTCTGTGGTGAACAAATTGGATTCATGTGTGTGTGTGTGTGGTGAACAGATTGGATTCAGGTGTGTGTGTGTGTGGTGAACAGATTGGATTCAGGTGTGTGTGTGTGGTGAACAGATTGGATTCAGGTGTGTGTGTGTGTGGTGAACAGATTGGATTCAGGTGTGTGCGTGTGTGTGTGTGTGTGTGTGTGTGTGTGTGTGTGTGGTGAACAGATTGGATTCAGGGGTGTGTGTGTGTGTGTGTGTGTGTGTGTGTGTGTGTGTGTGTGTGTGTGGTGAATAGACTGGATTCAGAGGTGTGTGTGTGTGTGTGTGTGTGTGTGTGTGTGTGTGTGTGTGTGTGTGTGTGTGTGTGTGTAGATGAAACCATGAAATATAAAGTTGTTTGCTAGCAGTAGCCTCTTCATTAGTTACAGATTTCTTTAATGTGGAATTATGTAGATGGCTTTTACTAGTTCAGAGACTGTGCATATTTACTGATACTGGTGGACTGTAGAAGTTTGAGTAGAATTTTATGATGGAAATGTTCTGAATTGGGCTGTTTTGTCATTATTGGTGCATGCATTTTGTTTCATTGTATACTGGAAAAATGTTCAAAACAATAAATTTAAAACGCTGTCTAACAACTATACTGTATTGTACAAGGAATATAATTTAATACAATCAAGAAGGTGTATCAAAGAGCATGTGCATGTTTCAAGTGCAAGGGGCCTATGATTAGAAAACAGCCCAAAGTTAATCTTTATCTGCCACTGGCAAAATGTATTTTCTTTGAATGTGAGTTTCAATGCTGTTTCAATGAATGTGAGTTTCAAGGGCAGAGAAGTTTTAATGCTAAGTCTAGTTTCATTGTGAGACTGCATTGCTTTGTTTAGCAGATATTTATTGGTGTTCATGCTGTAAAATGCAAAATAAAACTTTTCTGGCAATCATTTAGGAATGAAGTCACTAAATAATGACCGACGTTAAGTTTCAGACGTCATAATCTTCAGAAAAATGCATGCTAAAGCAAGACTTGTTATTCTGTCAACTGTCTTAAGTTTATACAAGATCAATTTTTAGTACTGTTTGCATGTTCCCCTAATATATCTGGCCTTGTCCAGATTTCCTGCATTAAGAGGTTGAGAGGTATGTGGAAATAAATCGCTTTATAGAATTAGGAATATCCAAACCTCTCAACTGTCCCCAATTTTGGCTCAAAATGTTGCTCTCCCCCTAATAATCCCTCCACAAAATAGCAATTTTGGAAGAAAACATGGAGGGTTTACAATTATAAATAACTGTAATGATCAGAGTTATACATTACTTTTATTTCAGGAATGCATGTAGATTCTCTAGTTTTGTCAGCTGCTCAAGTTAACAGTGCTCATATTAAAATGGTGTTCCTTCTTTGACAGGTTCCCAGCTGTATTGTCTGGAAATTTTATATTTTTGCATCACATTTTTGTTCCATTTTTCATAAAATTGCAGTTTTCTGGCAAATTAGTGGCAAATCAAAGACTGAAGTTAGAAAATAACAGTAGACATTTGAGTTTCAGATTTCATACCTTTCAGAAAATTCGTACTAATGCAAGACCTACTACTATTCTATTATCTTTCTAAGTTTATAAGAGCAATATTTAAAAAAAAACATTTCCTTATTTTGGGGCTTTTTCCTAAGTTTTATTTATGGGTTTGTTGCTCTAAGAGGTTGAGAGGTATGTGTGTGCCTGTGTGTGTGTGTGTGTGTGTGTGTGTGTGTGTGAGGTAGATAGCATACCTCTCAACTGTCCAAATTTTGCAGAATGTCCAGATTTTTGCCTCATATTTTTTGTCTGTTCCTCATAAATTTTGTGATTTTCTAGAAAATCATTGAAGGCTGAAGTTGCTAAATAATGACAGACATTTGCGTTTCAGACTTCATATCCTTTAGAAAAATTCATACTAGCACAAATCCTGTTATTCTAGCGACTTTCTCATACTAGCACAAATCCTGTTATTCTAGCAACTTTCTAAGTTCACGAGAGCATTATTTAATATCTGTCCCTGTTTATTTTAGGCTTTGTCCATATTTCTTGCACTAAGAGGTAAGTAGGGGTGTGTGTGTGAATGAAACACCCTAGTTAGGGGTAGCAGGTGGTTAGTAATTTACTCAAGCTCAAAACCTGTACCTTAGTTACAGAAAACAAAAGCATGAATTGTCTACCCCAACTACTATGCTGCATTTTTCAAAGAACTGACTTTCAGGTTCATTTTCAATTCAAGGAACCGAGTTTGAGTGAATCTATATTATATTACTGAAGAGGCATTACAGTGAATGCCTTTTCATCGACACTAAAAGAGCGGACCGTGAATTACGAGAATGGCCATAGCTTGGCTGGGGAGAGCTGTGAGTACAAATTTGAAAATCCTAGCTACACCCCTGAACCATAGTAACATGTCCACCATGTCCCACTGCATGAACTGTGGATCAACACCAACACACAGCTGTGATGGGGTGATAACCTTAGGGAAAGTATCAGAGAATGTATGCATAATGTATGGAAAAGGATAGAATAACAGAGGGGGTGGGAGCATGGGCAGCATGGAATGTGCAAGATCTGACACAAAGCTGTGTGCACACACTATCCCTGGCTGCAAACACATAAATGGGTGGCTACATAATTTCCCATACACCACAACAGGGGCAATGTCCTGACACATGGCCCCTGCCTCTGAGTAACCTGTCTGAATCTGTACAGCTGTGAGGTATTGCCACAGCAATATAAGGCCATACTGTCATATCGATGGATGTACAAGTATGGAATCCTCTGCCAGCACTGTACCAAGGTGTTGAACCAGATACACAGACCCAGCAGCAAGTGTCTGCAGCTCCACATCCAGAATGGCATAGCTTACCATGAATATGTAGGCATCTGCCAATAATACTGCACACAGCTGCAGTCACCCTTGTCCCCAAGACATCACTGTAAGCAGGAATGTCCACCTGACTGTACATGAGGACAGAAAACATCACAGTGTATAACAGTACACATGTCTGAATATCTCTGCTAACAGCAGTACCATGCAGTTGAAGCAGCACAGACACAATCACCTACAGTACACACTATCCCCTACACACTTTGTCCCCATATTGCTAAATGATCGACGGATACCCTGCAGAAACTGTTTGATACCTGTAGATGTACATCACAAAGGTCTGCATTGGAGTAGACTACATGGAATCAATCCACACATTCAATACATAAGGGCATACTGGGCATGCCCACACACTTAGAGAAATGAAGGCAATGTCAGACAACAACATACTAAAAGGTCATACTGGGCATGCTCACACACTTAAACAAATGAAGTCCATGTCTGCAAACAACAGTGGACCACACATATCTGGCAGTTGCAGATGTTAGTGCAGACACTCCTCAGTATGCACCAGTCATGCTTTGCACACACAGTGGATAGTAATACAGACATATATCCATGGACAACACACTATAATAAGCCAAAAGCAGATGTACATAGATGTGTGGAAAACAGTGACTGTGACAAGGAGCCATTAATTATGAGGCATGTCCCACCCAGCACACAGCCAAATGGCTACAACCACATGAGGTCTAAATGTCACTCACTGTAGTGCAAGTGCTAGCTGTGCAACATGACTGTACAAGGAAGCAGTCATCTAGCAGCTGTATAAATGTACCTGAGGAATATGACCCTGTGTGTGCCCACATGTGGTGTGTCAGCCTCTAGATGAATGGGGTTATGCCACATGCACACACAATGCCCTCCCCAAGCCCTACTATGACAAGGTTGCTGAGGTCATCCACTTTGAAATACACCTTTGGGAAAGTTGTAGCCCATTAATCTCAGTGGCATATCCTATAACTACGTACTGCTGTAGTGTGATAAACTAGTTAGATAGCCGTTCTTTTCCCAGACATGGCAACTGTGTGTGTATCTGTATAGAGAGCAATGCTTTTTAGGCTAGTCACACCGACTACAATTCAAATACCCTACTTTAGTAAGGCTGCTGATGTCATTCACTGTGAAATACACCTTTTGGAAAGCTGTAGTCTACTAATCTCCGTGGCATGTCTTATAACTGTGTACTGCTGTAGTGTGATAAACTAGTTACGTAGGAGTTTTAATCCAAGACATGGCAACTATGTGTGTGTGTGTGTGTGTGTGTGTGTGTGTGTGTGTGTGTGTGTGTGTGTGTGTGTGTGTGTCTATGTCTGTGTAGAGACCAATGCTTTTTAGGTTAGTCACACCAACTATCATTCAAATTCCCTACTTTAGCAAGGCTGCTGATGTCATTCACTGTGAAATACACCTTTTGTAAAGACGTAGCCCAGTAATCTCCATGGCATGTCCTATAACTGTGTACTGCTGTAGTGTAATAAACTAGTTAGGTAGGAGATCTAATCCCAGACATAGTGTGTGTGTGTGTGTGTGTGTGTGTGTGTGTGTGTCTCTGTACAGAGAGCAATGCTTTTTAGGCTAGTCACACCAACTACAATTCAAATGTCCTACTTTGGCAAGGCTGCTGATGTCATTCACTGTGAAATACACCCTTCAGAAAGTTGTAACCCAGTAATCTCTATGGCGCGTCCTATAACTGTGTACTGCTGTAATGTGATAAACTAGTTAGGTAGGAGTTCTAATCAAGACATGGCAACTGTGTGTATTTGTGTGTGTGTGTGTCTCTGTGTAGAGAGCAATGCTTTTTAGGCTAGTCACACTCACTACAATTCAAATGCCCTACTTTGGCAAGGCTGCTGTCATTCTCTGTGAAATTCACTTTTGGGGAAGGAGTGCTCCAATAATCACAGTGGTGCATCCTATAACAGCATAATGCTGTAGTGTGATATAGAACTCTGGTAGGGGTTCTATTCCCACACATGGCAGGTGTGGATTTCTGTGTGTGTGTTTCTATGTCTGTGTAGGGAGCAATGCTTTTTAGGCTAGTCACACTCACTACAATTCAAATGCCCTTCTTTGGCAAGGCTGATAATGTCATTCACTGTGAAATACACCTTTGGGGAAGGAGTAATCCCCGTGCATGTCCTATAACAGCGTAATGCTGTAGTTTGATATAAGACTCTGGTAGGGGCTCTATTTCCACACATGGCAGGTGTGGATATTTGTATATGTGTTTTTATGTCTGTGTAGGGAGCAATGCTTTTTAGGCTAGACACACTCACTACAATACAAATGGCCTACTTTGGCAAGGCTGCTGATGTCATTCACTGTAAAATACACCTTTGGGGAAAGCGTACTCCAGTAATCTCATTGGCGCATCCTATAACTGTATAGTGCTGTAGTGTAAAAAAACAGGTAGGAGTTCTAATCCCAGACATGACAGGTGTGTGTTTCTGTGTTTGTCATTTGTACCCTGTGTGGAGGTGGGTGTGAGTGTGTAACAACTGGACTCAATGTGGAGTGGGTTTTGAAACTTTCTTATATGGTGGCCCTAGTATATATCACAATGTCCACCACACAGGGATAACAAATGTGAAATAGTTAAGAGGCTGGGGTGTAAATCCATACCCCTACATGTGACATCAAGGCCAGGCAAACAAAGTTAGCAGTCCTTGTATTACCCAGAGAACAGTCTCAACCCATGTCTCATACACACACTTGCCTAGGCAACAGCCACTATGTTGGTAGTACCCTGCATATTGCCCAGTGATGGTAACCATGGTGTGATTGCACTGGGCTACAGAGGGCATGGCACCCTGTCCATCAGTCCAATAGGCACGTACATGCTGACACTGCACCCTCCCTAAATTCCTCAATGGACGCCTACAACACCTGTGGTGCCATCAAATGTGACCCACAAAGGACATACCATGTCTGAAAAACATGCCCTGTATGAACAGGTGCCACTGACACCAGGGAATACCTGTATCATGCTATCAATGTAGGTGCAGGGTCAACCTGCTGTCCATTAATAGTTCCAGCCACATGAGGCCAGGACTGGCACATCTGATGATAACCGTCTGTGTGCACAACATGGGCCAGACACCCCAGGTACAGTTCCACATGTTACTGTACATGTATGTGGGAGGTGTGCACATCCCAGACACTGTCCATGTCATGGACTAAGGAACACATACATGGCAATCAATGCACAGCAATGGCCACTCAGAAAAGTTACCCAGGTGACTGGATGGTGAATACAATACCCACCTGTGTGGGCAAATCCAGACACTACACCCTTGAGCCATACTGCAGACCATTGCCATGTGGCCTGATGCCATGGTATACCCATCACCTAGCCTTGTATAGCCATCTGGCACAGTCGACCACTACATACCCTTAAAGCAATGCACCCATGCATGTCACTACTGACACCCTGTGTCTGTATGTGTGGTGTATGATGCCTATGACCTCATTCACACTCACTACAACCCCCATTGGCATAGTGAAGCATGCTGTCTGATTTCAGATACCTCCACATACCCTTTGCCTATATAACCTCTGTATAACCCCAGTGGTGCATGTGATACCTGCACAGTACTGTGTTGTGGCAATCTAACTACTGATGAGTTGTATTCCTGACCCTGCCAAGTTTGTCAATGTGTGTGGGTCCCTGTGTGAGTGTGGCTGAGCTAACGCTGACACCTGTTGATGTGGACAGGCACGTGTACTACACCTACCGTATAGCTACCATATCACTGTTGCAGATGTCACTCACCATCACATATACATATGGAGGGCTCCTCAACATGTAACCTATGTGGCACATCAAATAACTGCATAGACATGTGATAGCAATACATAGTCAGTCAGGGGTTTGATACCCTGTACTGGTAGGTGTGTGACACAAACATCCTTATGTTTTACTCTACCACCCCTCCCTGACTTATTTTGGCCTCTGTTTGCCTCTCTCACTCCCTCTCTGGTGGATGTGGAGACATACACTTGCTTTGCTTATGCAGCAGCATGTGTATTGTAAGTGATGCTCATGATCAGCTGATGGCCTCTGCATGAATTGCAGCCCTCCTCTAGCTGATTGCATGTGTAACAGCTGTGGTAACATTCCCATAGCCAATTGCATGGAAACACACTCCAATATCTAGGAACATCACATTGGGGTTGGGCCTTTTCATTCATTCTGAGCAGGGACCAGATATGTTGTTTGGCAAACAGCATCACAGATGTATTGTGGATTTACCTCTAACAACATGCACTGTGGAAACAGGCCAACACACAGGAGGGGTATGTGCCTGACTTGACTACAGACTATAAGTGCTGCTATACTGCATTTGGAGTAACGTTGGTTTAACAGGGCATGTGTGGATATGGCTGTCCTACATGTTTTAATACCTATCATGTCAGTGCTATGTTTATGAGGAATCCCCATCTGTAGTGTCAGCTGCAGACTGGGCAGTGTGTGGTGCCTTTGTTTCTTGTGTTACCCACAGAGCACCTATCTGTGAACTGCAGAAGGTATTGTGAGGATTGCAGTCAGTAGATGGTGACAGCCGTGAGAGTTACTGACTTCATATCCCTCATAGGACATATGTTGCAGCAAACCCTGTTACAACAGTAAATGCATGAGGTTCCACAGCAACATGTCAATACTGACCCTGTGTTTGTCCCTCCAGTCACAACCCTGTCAACCTTTGTACATATGTCATGCAGTAAGAGGTGCATATGTTCAGTACACCATGTTTATTGACATCATATTTGATAACAAGCCAGTGAAATATCAGACTGCTACATGTTATGTATAGTAGGGGTTATATTCAAGGACATAACCTGGGAATTCTGTGGTTGTGCGTACAGTACTGAGGCCTGTATACTTATAGTGATTATCGACAATGTGTGTATTGTGAATATGTACCTTGGATTGTGTACATATAAATAACCATATTCCTGTCATGTGTAAACCTCACAGTTGTGTATACCCTTCCAGATGTATCTCACCTTATGTATCTGCTATGTGTACATTACGATAACACAACACATGTGATGCAACAGTCATATTAATAACAAGGACTACACCATTTAGGAAGTAAAGGCAATTGTTCAATACTACTCAGTATGTGTATTGGTAGCTATATCGGTGGTTATGGCGTACTGGTTAAGTGTTGTGACTTTAATGTACCGGGTCCTGGGTTCAAGTACTGCAAGGGCAGTTCATTCTGTTGATGGGCAGAACAAGGGCTGTCGGATACAGAGTGGTTAAGGCAGTTTTGAGCAGCTTTAAGCAGGTTTGCGGGAATCTAAGCGTAGCTAAGCTATGGGTAAATGTATGGGCACTTACACAGTGCAGGGTTCATTTACATGCGCAAATCAGCTCAGCAGTTATATTGCAGCAATGTTGATACTTGCTAAGCATGGCTCAGCCCTGGTAACCAAGTCACACCACCCAGTCTGATAACATAGCAGGGTAGTGACATCTGTAATAAGTGTATGTAATGCCATGTACAATACATATGCCTATGCGCTGTTATTACAGTAGCAAGGGGTGTGAGTGTCATGTGTGGGACACAGATGTATATAAGGCCTGTACATCACTGTTATCTGTGTCAATGTGTTACATACAGGGATAGTAGCCCAGGGTAATTGCTGTCACACAGGCTTGTAGTGTATCATGGCAGTACTACTGTTGACAGTGCTAACCCATGCAAGAGCAGAGTGCTAAATGTAGTACTGACAACAGGCACACCTGCAGGCATAGCTGGACACCGAGGCCTCCCTGTTGTAACCCTAGTGTGTGAGCTGTGTTACAGTATATACCCCTTACTGGGTAATGATCCGTCATGTGGAATGTAACAGTGGACTACCGTCTGCACAGCACATGTTAGTGAGGGCTTCTGACATGTAATTATGGCATACATATTGTTGTCAAATGTCTATCTGACAAAACACTCATTCTACTGCATAGCTACTTGCCAAGCTGATGACTGTCAGTCCCTGCACAGATGTGCAGATGGCAGGTATCCAGCTGGAATATGTACAGGGAACCAAAGCTTGATTGACACTGATATGTCTGCCCAGCTGTGTGAGAACTGGCACATATAGGAGATGTCACCCTGTATACACCACATGCCACCAGTACCTCCACTACACTACCACAGTCAACAGAACATGCTTGGGTACAGGTCTCTGTCACAGACAATAACCATGTGTTGTAATGCATGCTGCATACATGTCAACTTGATCACTTCAGTGGCCATGTGTAGGAGGAACCTGGAGGATTGGCTGATGCATGTCATTCTCACCCTGAGGGTCTCCACAGTAGTATCTGCTGATAGATTGCCTGCTGCCACCTGGCAGGTGGCAGGATACCACTGTACACACAACCCCTACACAACCCATCTCCCCTTGGTCAATAGCAAGGTACACAATTATGACCACCTTCAGCGATGCACCCATGTACTGACACTTGTGTAAGTGTGCATAATTGAGTATAGCAGTGTCTGTGTGTTAGCACACCTGTACTTGGGAATTTCATGAGGGCCTTCATAACCAACACAACACCCACTGCCATAGTCAGTTATGGCTGCTGCTGTATGGGACATTACATGTACACTGTTAAGCTCCTCCCCAAACCGGCTACACAAGCCTTGCAGTACCAACATAAAAGTGTTTTACAAATAGGTTGATAGGCATGGGATACCCACTGTGTTCTGGCATGTGTGTGTAGTTGTGCATGTCCGTATATCTGTAGTGTACAGCATTCCGAGGCCACATACTCCTATTACAATACCCATTGCCACACAGTAGTTCAGACAGTGTTGTTGCTGCCCTTAGGTGAGGCATGACAATGCAACACCCTACTATACGTGTGGCATGTGCATTAGATGCATATCACTGTAGTACCACTGTTGGGGTATACTACGGGTCGTATTGCAGTCGTGGCCAATGTATGATGGTGGGCACTGCAGAGTGTCATCATGGGTTTTAGGCAGCACAATATCCACTGGGGGATGTGGGTGCTGTGTACGCTGTCAGTACACCAAGGTACACCCGGTATATGTCCCATGTACCACATTATGGTTTCCATTGTCACCATCAACCATATAAGTAACTGATACCACAATCCAAGCCAGTTATGTATGTGTTGTGTGCAGCCTACCTGTAACACATTGTCTGATCAAGTTAGTTAGCAGCAATTGGCCCTGGTATCTGAGATGTGTATCTGCCTATTATGTGTCTGATAATATGTATATGAAGGTATGTCACACTACATATTATCCATATACACCCATAACATCCCCCATTAGCATGCTTTACATGTCTGGGGATGTTCTGCATGTAACATGTAATCTGGGACACACCTCACCCTAAACGCTGTGTGGTGTGTGTAATGTAACCCATACACTTTGGTATCACTACATAGCTAGGTAGGGGTCTAGTCCCAGTGTTGCCAATTTACAGTGTGTGTGTATGTGGATGGGTCTACATCAGGTTGCAGGGTATACATGCCTCAGCGGGTCACCTGTATATGTGGCACAGGCAATAACCATTTTAGTAACTTGTGACATGTGTTCAACAGTACCCCAGACATGTCACAGCCATGGTGTCACCACAGTGTCATACCCCGATGTGGAATATGACTGCAGACCATCCTCGTGTTGATGCATGTACACCTATGACACAAATGGATAACATTATAGGGACCGCAATCAACCAGTGTTACTAACAGCTATACTGCATCATTGCTGGATGGCTACACTACCTGCCATATATGCAGTACACTTTACTCCTTACAACATGTTACACTGCAGTACTGTGGTACACTGTAGTACAGTCACCCTGTGCATCAGAACCATATTAGCCTGTCCCTGCATTGATGGTATGGATGCAGGGATGTGGCACAGGTATCATCATATGCACAGGGTGCAATGTTGGTTTGCCAGAGGCCGAGGGTGAGCCATACATTTGACACCATGTGTCTGGGTGAGGGTGTACTGCAGTGAGTTGGGCATGGTGATGTGGTGTGTGTAGGTATGGGGTTGCCCTAGGTGTGTGTGTATAGTGTGTGGGTATGCATGCACACTGTTCTGCCATGTGGCTGCCTTACACAAGTGTTTATGGACAGCTGCAGACCATACCTGGCAGGGTGTGCATTTCACAGCCTCCAGCCATGGACACGTGGCCTGTGCCTGCCAGGGGTTCCATGGGCATGTCCAGGTACAGGCCTTGATGTGCTACTCTCACCTGCTGATGATAAATGTCTGCTGATACCAGGCCCCTCCTGGGACTGGCCAGGACCACGTGCACATGGTCTGCTGTGGTGTGGTGTGGACAGCACCCCCCCACACTGCTGGGGCTGGTACTGCCACTACAGGAGCCCCTTGGTGTCCTAGCACATCCACATTGACTGCCAGCTGTTGGCGTTGCTGGCCTACGTCCACGTAGCCATCGCTGCACTCCCACCACATGATCAAGCATGGACAGACCAAGGTCGATAAGGGCCATCATCTCAGCAGACTCTCTCTCTCTCTCTCGCGCTATCTCTATCTCGGTCTCTCTCCAGTAAATGGATGGAGCTGCTTTGAATAGATTGCGGCATGGAATTTGTAGGTGATGCACATGATCAGGTAATGGCCCTTGCACCAATCAGTGTCCTCCACTTGCTACCTGCATGCAGCATGCTGTGTAGTACTTCAACTATCACTGTCATGGCAACCAACAACTATAAATCCCTACATCATGTGGGCATGGTCCCTTTACCTTTCCTGTATGATGGACATCCTTCCTGTGTGTGGGCATCAGTGTTACAGA
>NC_056737.1:585408918-585541418 GCF_019279795.1 Protopterus annectens
CACAGTGTTCGTATCTGACGTACCTGTGGGAGCAATGTTTGTTAGCACTACCTGAATGTTGCCATACAAAGTATCAGATTACACATTATTATTATGCACATACATCTCACTCTGTTACTGTGCACACTCTGGTCACAGCTTGACAACATGGGGGTGTAGATAGGACATACTTGGCTTGTTACTCTTATAACAGTATTGGAAGTTGCTAGATTGACAGGTTTGTTCTCATAGATGTGTGACAGTTGTATTCCCCGTTTTCTAACTAGACATCTGGGATCATCTCACAGACTTCTCATGGGGATAAGGTGACAGGCAGCAGATATGGGCCCATATACTGGACATTCTGGTCTTATCTGTACAGTTGTGGGGTATGATTCTGTATGCAGACTACTACCACTGCCAGGATTCGAACCATGGCTGTGTGTGCTAAAAATACAGCGGTTCACTTCTCAGTTGCTTGTGGTATTCGGACTTTACTGTCTGCCTTTTTACTGTTTTCTGTCTCTGTGCTTCTCAGTTGTACTAAATGGTCTCTGGGGATTACATCAGTCATTTACAGGCATTCCTACACATTCTATTTATGGTGCACAGTGTGGGTAACAGTGCTTAATACAACGGTACTATTACGTGATTGCAAATCTACATTACCATATGATACCAGAGTATAGACATGCAGTCTAGCAGTTAGACTTTTATTTTTAGGCTATTATGCTTTTATTTACATACAAACTATATGAGACTCTTCCTGCCATATTCTCCGGTGTATGCAGTACTTGCCTTACACAATACAGGTTTTATACAAGCAATTAATTTACTAATACTTTTAGATTTATTTCCTATGACAGTACATGCAAGAGTATTATTGACCTGCCTTGCATTGCAATCTCTCCCGGTGACTTCCATGGACCTCCTGGTTCGTGGCCTACTCACTTGCAGCTGTGGTGGACATAAGAGGAATATTTATCCATACCTATCCATGATATACATGAGCTGGCAATTATTACACATATAGTGGAGTGATACACGCAGCTGGGACATCCCCTGCTGTTCTAGCCTCTTGGATCCACTGCTCCAAGAGGTCCCACTTACAGTGATACCTGACCTGTTCACCAGTTCGGGGTATGCCAGTGGCACTGGTGAGGTCACGGGCGAGATGGTCCCAAACCTTTGCCTTGTATTGGGAACCCTAGTACTGGCCCTGCAGCATTCTCTGCTCATGGTCTTTGACAAGGAGTCCTGCCATGACTCTGGACTCCTGGATGCACCAGCTCTGCTCCAGGAAGTGCACACGTCTCCCCTTTCTGCCATAGTGCCTGCAAGGGGAAGCTACAACCAGTTATGAGATGTATTCCCACCTGTTGGGTTTAAATAGGGCCAAGTTCCTACACTTTTCTGTGATTGGCCAGTTTTGAAAAGGCTAGGCTATGGGCATATCTGCTTACCTAAGGTTGGCATTGTTTAAAGGGGTATAACACTGGGCACATTTAGTTAGCTGGCCTACACATTGCTTACACTTCCTAAGCTGGCAGTGCAATGCTTAGCATTGCTTACATCAGACAATGCACTATATTTTCTTTTTGGCATTGATTTCTTATTCATTACATCTTATATATATGCCTGATATCCATGATTCATGTGTACGTACACTGTATGGTGTCCTTGTGTTTTATTGGGGACTTAACACTCTATTACAATTACACCTCAAATCTGGTTATTACTGCTGTAATCCACTTCACATATTTATGTTATGTAGTGGGTTATAGAACATATGACTGTATACTGATTCCTTTCACAGGTTCAGTTTGATTCTACTATAGTGAGGACTTATTTGCTGATACCTCATTCTTTTGTGCTGCTGTGATGGCTTGGTGGTTAACTAGTGTGATTATAGTGTCTAGGGTCCTGGGTTCAAGACCTGCAAGGTTGTTTATTTTTTTTGCTGTTCAGAACAAGGGCCATTGGATACAGAGTGATTAAGGCACTTTTGTGTGGTTGTAAGCAGGTTTGCATGGGTTTGCGCGAGGGTAAGGAATGCTATCCTCCAGTAAAATATGCTTACACAGAGTTAGCTTCAAACTTGCTTAACCTGTGTGTGTGCATTGCTTACCCCCAAGCAAACGGGCTTAAATATGCTTACTGTTGCTTATTGTTGCTTACACCTGCTTACTAGTGCTTACTCCCGCTTACAATTGCACTGATTTAGACAGTCATATGTAATGGTTCTTGGGAAGGTGGGGGATTTGTAAGCTGTATGGAGTTGTCATTCATTACACATTTTACCTTCCATTTGTATCCATGATTCCTGTGTACATATACTGTATGGGGCACATATGCTTATCTGGGGACTTTGCAACATTATGACAATGACACCTCACATGTGCATTTAATGCAGTACTCCAGTTCACAGATATATGTTATTTAGTGTGTTATGCAAGTAAAATATTGGTCATAATGTTTTTTGACATGGAAAATGGAATGTGCTGCAGTAGGACTCGAACCGGGAATGCCTGCTCGTAAGGCAAATGCTCTGCCCACTACACTATTGCTATACTGTGTCATTTGCATATTTCTTCTTTGTTATCCTCTTCAGCCATTTAAGCTGCATTAACCATAGCTAAGCGATGGGCACACCCATACACCTATGGTTAGCTTTAATCGGATTCTTAATAAAAAAAAGGTTTGTTTATTTGATTTGTATTTACTATTGCTGTTGTACACATGGGGAAATGTTGCTGGGGATATGCGGACACCTGTGAGTGGTCTCGCTCATTCCTTTGGCCTTTCTGCTGTTCTTCATTGTGAGGGCGTGTATATTCTGAGAGGTCTGCTCTCAGACATGCCCCCTGCACTCTTACATGCTCTGTGTAAGATTAGGAACTCAGGCAGCACACCTTCATTAATATGCATGGTGCACTGCCGTCCTGCTCCTAAACGGCCACTTCCATGCAGGACTAAGCTAGTCCTGCATGGAAGGACAGTAAATCCGGGGGATTTTTTTTTCAAAGTTTTTTCCTGGATTTTGCCCCTTTTCCCTTGCAGGTATAATCTTGTAAATGGCTATATAATATAAGAAGACAGGTGTGTGTGTGGGGGGGTAGAGATGAACTCCCACAGGTAGACCACTGAGGACCTAGCTCACACCATGCGAAAAGTTTTAAAGAAAGCCAGTAATTCAGTAAATTTTGATTTACATTGAATGCCATGCAACCGTAGACAGACACACAGAAACCCCATATGTATGTAAGGATAAAATAAAATATTGGAACTATTTCTTTGTGGCTGGAATCTTTTTCTTGCTTCACTTTTTGTTTTTATGTATGTATCTATGTATGTATCACAGAATGCATGCTCACGTGCACATACACACACACACACACACACACACACACACACACACACACACACACACACACACACACACACACACACACACACACACACACACACACACACATCAATCACAAATGCCACACAAATCTACCTACAGGCAAGTTATGCTTAGCATGCCTACTTACATGTCTGTGGGACGATACAGAAAACTGAAGCACCCATCAAAAACCCATGCAGGCAAAGACTGGGCATGGAGACTCTACAAATAAGGCAGTTCAGTCCAGAACTGACTTGGACAAGCATTAACTGTGGAGACGTAACACAAATCTGTGAGGCAAAATGTCATCCTAGGGTCAGAATATGAGGGAGACCATCAATAAGAATCCAATCAAGCCCAGGAGATTTCCAAAAGGGAAAAAAAAAGTAATGGCCTTCTCTATGTTATAACACAATTGAAACTTGAAGTTTAGTGCTGAGGTCTGCAGGATCAATTGGCAGTAATAGCTCACGTAAAACAGTTATGCATCTATTTACCTAATAATTCCTGGAAAAAAGTGATAGGTGTATATGTGCATGTGCAAGTCCATCTTGACTTAATTAATTCCTTCCTGGGACTGTAATCTATTTTTTTTTTTTACCATAGCAGACTTTGGTTCTCATTTTCTGCTGACACATTTTACTACAGCAGCTCAGACATTTCTCAGATTTCTTACACACACACACTACAGAAATATACCTATAGGCAGGTTAGGGGACTGCCTGTAGGAATTTCTCTTTTTATGACTTTTGGCTATCTCACCTAACACCCTGTACTATGGGCCCAATTCTAGTTAATTATAGTACTTCACCCATATCAAGACACTCCAATAAGTACATAATTGTTTTAGGTGTCCAGTCTGTGATCAGTGGAATATTGCATATACCCATGTTTGCACAGTTCTGTGTGTACTAATGAAACTGTTACAAAACAGAGAATATATGCTCATATGACTAGTGACCATGCATGTTGGGGAGGTATAGTACTTTATGGTCACAGGCCAGAACTATAACTGCTATGAGGCACTGCACAGGCTTCCCTAATATTTTCACACACGTAATATTTGGTTCCATAAAAGTGTGTCTTTATTAGTGGTCTATAGTTCTCATGGTGCCATGTATATGGATACTGCTATGCGCACAATAGGCATACATATTATGACACTGTAGGATGACAGCACAATTTTCTTGCAGATACTCTATAGTCATACCCTGGAGTAATTCCCAAATCTGTCAAGCTCATTGTCGGTCATACGTATGCTACATATGTACTTTACATATATTAACATTGTTAACTGGTAGTATGTTAAAATCCACTGTCAAATTATGTCTGCCAACTCTGTGTTGTTGGTAGCACTATGGGCATTTGTGTTACTGGGCTTGTGTGCATTTGGTCATCACTGTGTTGTTTGTAGCACTATGCGCAGTTGTGTTATTGGGCTTGTGTGCATTCTGTCATCACTGTGTTGTGGGCAGCACTGTAGGCAGCTGTACTAAGTGTGCTAGTGTACATTCTACTGTCACTGTATTGTGGGTAGCACTATGAGTGGTTGTGTTACTTTGCTTGTTTGCATTCTGCCATCACTGTGTTGTGGCCAGAACTGTAGGCAGCTGTGTTGTGTGCATTCGACCATGATTGTGTTATGGGTAGCACTGTGGGTGGTTTTGTTACTGTGCTTGTGTGCATTCTGTTATCACCATGTTGTTGGAGGCACTATGGGCAGATGTGTTACTGTGCTTGTGTGCATTCCATTGCCAATGTGGTGTGGGTAGTACTATGGGCAGTTGTGTTACTGGGCTTGTGTGCATTTGGTCATCACTGTGTTGTTTGTAGCACTATGCGCAGTTGTGTTATTGGGCTTGTGTGCATTCTGTCATCACTGTGTTGTGGGTAGCACTCTAGGCAGCTGTACTAAGTGTGCTTGTGTACATTCTACTGTCACTGTATTGTGGGTAGCACTATGGGTGGTTGTGTTACTTTGCTTGTTTGCATTCTGCCATCACTGTGTTGTGGCCAGAACTGTAGGCAGCTGTGTTAAGTGTGCATTCAACCATCATTGTGTTATGGGTAGCACTGTGGGTGGTTTTGTTACTGTGCTTGTGTGCATTCTGTTATCACCATGTTGTTGGAGGCACTATGGGCAGATGTGTTACTGTGCTTGTGTGCATTCCATTGCCAATGTGGTGTGGGTAGTACTATGGGCAGTTGTGTTACTGGGCTTGTGTGCATTCTATCATCACTGTGTTGTGAGTAGCACTGTAGGCAGCTATAGTAAATGTGCTTGTGTACATTCTACCATCACTGTGTTCTGGGTAGCACTATGGGCAGTTGTGTTACTGTGCTTGTATGCATTCCATTACGAATGTGATGTTGGTAGTACTATGGGCAGTTGTGTTACTGTGATTGTGTACATTCTGCTGTCAGAGTGTTGTGGGAGGCATCATTGGCAGTTGTGTTACATTGCTTGTGAGCATGGTAATCTGCTGCACTTATAACCTTCTGTCAGTGCTGTGTTTCTACCATTTCCAAATTTGACTGAAACTTACATGATGCTGATGTTGCTCAGTCATGTTATGTTTTGTAGAACATAAGCCTTGTCAGCAGATTCAGACTCTGCATGATTAGTATTTACCTGTTGCCCCATATATTCAAGCTGTATTAGAAGTATGTACTTCATCTGTTTCAACTTTGTGAATTGCACACAAACCACCTACCCTCATTTCAAACTTGAGAGTTCCTGATGCCTGACTACACAGAGGACTTACTTTGCATTTTTTTAGGACTTCTGAATTTCATAATCTCTGATATACATGTGCTACAGGGAGCCAACCATCCACATCTGATGCCACATTTTGGAAATACTGGCTAAAATGAACAGCATTAACAATTTTATATAAATTCTAGCACCCATATAATGCTATAGTGTTTAAAGAGAGAGAGAGATAAAGAGAGCATACCTTTAAGCATCTCATTTAACCAAAGGCTCAGAAACTAAAATAGCAAAGAATATCAAGTGGAGTGCTTAAACGGGTCTATATGATGCTACTGAATGGACTAAATAGCGAATGATATTTAGTCGATCTGATACTATCAAAATGGCAAAATAGCAAAGTCAGGGAAAAAATTTAGTGGGCCTTCTTCGGGACTTTGCCATTTCCTCCACTAAGGTGCAATCTTGGAGTTGGTATATTTAAGTAGGGGGGTATGGGGGGCATTGCCCCCCACATGGGGGTGTGGGGGGGCACAGCCCCCCACTTAAATTTGTGTTTAAGTTTATTTATTTATTTTTTTATGGAGCAGCAATTTTTTTCCCAGGGAAAAAACTCACTGTTCTGTTTGTTCGATATTTTGTTGTTTCAATATTATCGGTACGATGAAATAGCATTCACTATTTACATAATACGATAATATGATATAGACACGCTTAAACAATGTCATGCTTAAGATTATGCAGTAATAGCAAAACATCATAAAGCATATGTATACTGGATAACTTAGAATTGCAGAAATAAAGAACATTCATATGTGTTTAGTTTAATTTTTACTCTATTATCTAAGTTCTTTTTCCAGGTAAGACAGCTTTTTTCTGTATTTGTTGAGTACATAGATTATTTTTGGTTTGTTCTAAGTTTGTTCTCTCCTTCTCCTTGGTTGCATGCCTTGGAGTTGGTCTGTATATTGGGGGGGTGGGAATGTAACTCCCCCCACAATATCCTTGGCCAATTTTTTTTCACTGAAGAAAAAACATGCTTTTATACTCATCAAGATGATGAGTTGTGTCTCAGATGAATTGTGACCCAGTGAATCATTAGGAAACCATTAATTTCTTGGTTACTACTTGTATGCAAGACATCTCATTTAAATTACAAAACTGCTGGTGCTTATTTTTATTGCTTTCAGCCCAGGTATGTGTCAACAAAGGGTTACACATTCATTTTTTGCCAATTAATTTTGTACTAGTTACCTTGTATGGAATTTGTTAAAGCAGTCTATTCAAATTTTTTGAGGAAGAAATATTTATGTGCTAATAAAGAGATTCCAGAAGGGAAGCAAAATAAAAAAAATGAGACAAGAAAAGACGGAAGGAAGAGAGCTAGCCATAGTGTTTACATTTTAGGCATTAGGTAAGCATGGGGAACTTTGGGGTAGCAGTGGATATAGGGGTTACAGAAGGTGAAATGAATTGCAGGCTAGAATAAGAGACAGTAGTGGGATACACAGTTAGGATGCTCAGACAGGAAAAAAATGGCAGAGATGGAGAAAGGAGATGAAGGGGGAAGAACTAGGAAGGGGCAGCTATAGTCAGGAAGTACAGCCTGCTGCCAGTATGGCTAGCAGGACAATGCAGGAAAGTCTGGAAGCACATGATAGGAAGAAAGAATGAGAAAGGAGATGGAGGAGAAAGGCAGTCAGGGATGGGCTACCACAGTGAAAGAAGTCAAGGTGCATGACAAGGATTAGACAGTGTAGACGAGTGGTGAAGGAGAGGCAAAGCTGGCAGGAGGCTGCCAAGCTGGAGACACTAGCAAGGTAAATGAAGGGAAGTAGACAGTGAGAAGCATTCACCCAGATGGGAAGTAATAAGGACAATCAGTGAAATGGATAATTATAAGAAGGAGTAATACAAGTATTCAGGGAGAGGAGGACATGACCAACATGGAGAAAGAAGGAGGTGCTTGTTAGTGAGGGACTGAATCATAAGGCATATACGATGGTAGGAAAGAGAGGAAGAAATGGCATTATGAATGTAGAATATGGCCACAGTTAATGTGCTATCCCCTGACAAGATGGAACAAGTAGTAATTAAGGTGCCCACAAAAGAAGAGAAGCTAACAGGCAGTAGTCCATGCCATAAAGAAAAACACTAAAGGCAGTGAAAAGAGCCAAGAAGATAGTAGAGCTATTAATTTTCTAGGGGAGTGTTGCTTATACCAAGGACCAGCTGAAATATCAAATATTAACAGAAGAAGGAAGGAGAACCTAACATTTATTATCGTGCTTTGTCATAAATCATTTTACAAAACAGATGAAATGCAAGCAAGTAAATTATATATCATTGTTAGGAAAAACATCTAAAGTAAATATGATAAGGCAGTTCAGTTGCTAGCTCAGAGAATGGGCTAAGGATCAAGGAAAAGTGAATGTAAGAAACTGAGATGTGCCTGGTAAGATATGGAACTGATAATAGGAATTTGAAATCATACTTATCCTCATCAATTTACACTGAAAATCAGGTTCTTAAGGACACAGTAGCATAACTATTCAATTAAACTGAGGCAAACAAAGGAAATGGAAAGTCAAGCATGTTGCAGAGAAGTAAAACAAGTTCATAGGTTCATAGGTTGGTACTAGGCTATTGGCCCTAGGGCCTATACAAGCCTAGCCATAACAATTCCCTGGATATTTCTTCCCACAGTATTTACTTCCCTAGACCCCTGTCTAGCAGGGGGACTGACATGATCCCCGAGGTGAATTTCCTATCTTCCATCCAATCATCAAGGTTCCTTTTGAAGAGGTCCAAGGAGGCGCTCTGCTTGACATGTATGGGCAGTCTATTCCAGAGTATGGGGAGTCTCTGGGTCAGGAACCTATCCCTCCAGCATGTTTTGTTCATTGTGATGACAAGGTGTAGATCCCTGGAGTGTGTGGCGCTTAGGGATTGGGATTTCTTTAAGTGGAGTATGTCCAACAACTCAGGGTCTGACATGGCCTTGTATGTTAAGCAGAGATCACCTCTGAGTAGACGATATGCCAGAGAGTATAGCTGGAATTATTTTAGACGGTCAGCATATGGCATCTGCTTTAGGCTTGTGATTCTTTTAGTGAGGTATTTCTGCGGCCTTTCCAGCTGTTGCAGATATCTTGTGAGGTACATGCCAAAAGGGGCATTGTACTCTATAATTTAAATTATAAAGTTAGAAAAGGGGAGAAGCCACTAGGTTGAACTAAAATTTGTATGTATTTATTTATTTGTCATTTGTTAATTGTGTTAGTCCAACTGAGCCAGTGGCCCATTTTCAGTGGAGACTAGAAGAGAAAAGCTCCCAACAGTTATTACAGTTACAAAAAAGAAAAACATCTGACAATGAAGTTTTATGCAGACATTACAATAATGTGCTTTACATGAGAACATTGGAAATTTACAAGAGGCCTGAGAATGAAGTTTACATAAACATTACAATAATGTGTAAAACATGCAGTACAAACGTTAGAATTTTTTTAATCAACAGAAAGAGAAAGAAATGCAAATGAGATCGGACACTTGAAATAGGTGGGTGTTAAAGTATAAGAGATAGTAAGGTGGTAGGGTGGGCTTTAAGTGGGATCATTGCAGTGACCGGTGTAGGCATTTAGAAGAAAAGTTTTACGTTTGGATTTAAAGAGATTTATGTTAGAAATGATTTGGATGTTAAAGGGGAGTTTGTTCCATCCATGGGAAATACTGTATTTGTAAAGAAGTTTACCAATGTTTTTGTTTGGTTTATAGGTGTCCAGAAGGAGCTGGTCAGAGCTGCAGAGAGTTCTGGGAGGGGTATAATGTGATATTAGTCAGGATACAGCAGGACAGGAAAGGGGTTTTAAGAGTAGAATATGAGTCATTTGCAGCTGGGAGTGAAGCAGTTGCTGGGGGAAATCAAACCAATGGAGTTGTTTTAGTGCATGGCAGTGATGAGATTTGTAGGGTCGGTTACTAGTGAATCTTGCAACACTATAGTTTGATTGACAGAGCTTAGACAAAAGGGTAGATTGTAGATGTGAAAAGATGAGGGAGGCATACAGTAGACATGGAAGGAGGAAGGCCTGAGCTAGTTTCTGCCTAGAGTCAGGGGCTACGTAATTTATATGTCTGTAGAGTAGGCTGAGTTTTTGATTGGTCTTTTTGATGCAGTGCTGAATATGGGTATCACACTTTAACTGGTCGTCGATAATAACACAAAGAAGTTTAGTATGTGGATCAGGTTATATGATGGTATTACTGAGAGAAGAAATGGTGAAGGTTGTTTTGAGGTTAGAGAGGTTCTTGGAAAAAAGAGTAGCAGCTTTGTTTTTTCTGGATTTAGAATTAGTTGGTTGCTGGATGTCTACAGGGATCTTGACTGGTAAATGGATGAGTATATAGTAGCAGAAAAAGGTAGCAGGACAGCACAGGGATACTAATGGGGGAAAAAATGACCAATGACAAGAGGAATGACATAGGCAGGCAAGGTGGTAAAGAAAGATTAACAGGCGAAGGATGGATACTAGTAACTCCTGGAAAGGAGGTGAATGCAGCAAAGAGGAAGGGAAACAAAGTAAGGACCTTGTGAATAAATAAGGAATGGTGAATACATAAAGGGATGTATGAAGGATGAAAATAAATCCTATCAAAAATATCACAAGATGGCAGGTGCTCTGGAACAACTTTGAAAGGAAAAAAGAACAAAGAGATGGGAAATCAAGAATTGAGTCATAGGTAACCATACACTCCGAAGTAAGTAATAGGTTAGCTACTCTTGAGAGTCATTTTAAGTCTAGACAGTTTTCCTTTCAAAGGTGAGAATCACATCTTGTACCTTGTGTTTGTGAGGTAAACACCTTAAACTTTATACAAACCTTTGACTGTAATGACCCTCAATCCCCAAATTCAGTTGATAATCAGTATTACCAGATGCCTAGCATAGAAGGAAGATGGCTCAGCTAGAAGCACTAATTGTGAAAGATGAGGCTGACCTATTTAGAATAGTGGCAACCCTTGCTGACCACTATAAGGAATGTTTCATGGTGGTACCAAAGTAAAGGAGGTTCAGGAAAGACTGACTAAGGAGGGCTCTATAAAGGTGGTAAAATAACTAATGGGAAGTATAACATTTGAAGATTTTAAATATCACAGAGACTATCATGTAGTATGTCAGAAAGACAGAAAAAGTAAGGCAACATGGTGGTCATAGCTAATGGGGAAATATCACAAATCAACACTCTATGTAAAACAACTGCAATTGTAACGGATGATTGACTGATTGATTGATTAGTTGACTAACTGATTGATTGCTTGGTCGACCAGATCTAAATTTGTTGAATGGAGTGTCCAAGTAGTGGAGTTTCCTGTTGATAACCCCAACACAAGTAACATATAAGAAAAATAATACATGAAGTGACATACAGCAAACAGTGTAAATTAATATAGTGAGCAATTTCATAAAAACAATATGATTTAGATGATTAGGATCAATGTAGTACTTTACTACATTATGACACAAAGTGCATTGAACATAATCAAGGTATAGCTGGCAATCAGACATTACAAGTAACAATGTTATATGTTACAGGCTACAATGCAAACTGCATAGAACATAACTAAGATAAAGGAAGCAATCAGGATCAAACACAGAAAAGCATTAAAATCAACAGGTATAACACAATTAAATGCTGTTAGAGCCAACACTATAAGAGAGGTATGATGGAGCACCAGATAATTATACAGTTAGGTAGCCATTTGTTGTTAAAGTGGGAAATCAGGAGCAATTTGAATGTGTGCTTATCATGTATAGTTCTTATTTGTGGAGGAAGCCCATTCCACAGCTTGCCAATGGAAGGGGATAACCATACTTACTGACTTGAGAATCTGAACAGGCGGGATGTGGATTCTCTACATTTATAAGGTGGTGCTCTTCAAGTGATTGTACCTGATAGAAATGGACAGACAGGGTAATGTTGAAGCAGAGTAACCAGCTACAGTTGTACATTAGTCAGATAATGTTTAATTCCTACAGTAAGAGAAAATGTTTGGTACAATTGCTATTGCCAGAGGTAACTCAGGTTATTATGTTATTTGTTTTAGATTATACCGAAGTGCATAGGCTTGGTTGGTTAGAAAATGACAAGAATACATAATGAACGGAAGGAGGTATGATCTGCTCTGGCCTACCCAGTATCCATCTTGATTAACCGATCTCTGTCAGAAAGTTACATTCCCACACTGTGGAAAGTATCACATATAATTCCACTCCACAAAGGCGGACCCTCCACAACTAACCAATTACTGCCCCATAGCTATTCTCTCTCCACTCTCCAAAATACTAGAGAGATGCATACACTCTCAGGTCTCAGACTACCTCCTTACTAACAACCTCCTTTCCAATACTCAGCATGGCTTCCGACCAAACCATAGCACCACCACTGCCTTACTCTCCTTTACTAACACTATCCTTCAGCATAAAAACAATGGCTATCTCTCCTCTGCTGCTTTCCTAGACCTATCTAAAGCATTTGACATGGTCCCACACAAACAACTTATCTCTGTCCTCAATAACCTATCATTCTCACAATCAGTCACCAACTGGTTTCAGAGTTACCTGTCTGACCGCCAACAATCCATTGTATGGCAGAATGACATATCTCCCCAACTACCTGTCTCCATAGGGGTTCCCCAAGGATTCATCCTTGGACCCCTACTCTTCTCTGTTTTCACCAATAATCTAGCCACTGCCACCAAACATGGCACACTCATACAATACGTAGATGACTCAACCATCATCTGCTCAGCCCAGTCCCTACCCAAACTGCAAAAAGTCACACAGGAAGCCTTTTCCTCTGTTGAAACTTAGTTATCCGATGCCCAATTAATACTCAACCAAAACAAAACTAAACTACTCATCTTCCAATCCACCAAACATACTCAAAACAACTCTCACTTTAACATCACAGCAAAAGACAACACCACTATATACCCAACTGAACACACCAAATTGCTAAGAGTGGAAACAGACAATAAACTAAAATTTGACATTCACATATCCTTGACCATAAAAAAAGTCCACAAAAAACTAGGAGTGCTATACAGAAATAAGCAACTTCTCACCAAAGCAGCAAAGATTTCAATAGCAAATTCCCACCTTATCTCCACCCTACTTTATGCCTGTCCAATATATACCTACTTAAGGCAATGCAATCTAAACAAGCTAGAGACCTGCTACAACAAAATCGCCAAATTCGCCACAGGGGCATCCTACCATAGTCACCACTGTCTCTCACTTGCTGAACTGGGCTGGCTTGAACTCCCTCACCTCCTTCAATGGTATCAACTCTCACTCGCCCACAAACTAGTAAATCATCCATTAAATGTCCCATCCCTCCAGAATCTACTCCAACCCTATCGCACCACCAGACCACTAAGATCCAGCAACAAAAATCACTTGCAGATCACTAAAGCCAATAACTCTGCTGGTGAAGCACTATTCTCTTGCACCTTAGCCAAATTTTGGAACTCCCTCCCACCCACAATTACCTCCATACCATCATGGACCCACTTCAAAACTACTAAAAGCGCACCTAAAAACATGCTGGCTATGCCCTTGCAACTCCCATTCTAATATCACCCTCCCCATCCAACCACTACCTTTCTTTCCACTCCACTAACTACCTTGATTATAGCAAGCTCAGATGCTCATAAGCCAGTACTTATTGTACTTATTATACAGCAGGAACTTCTTCTTGTAACATTTGTTAATGTCTGTTATGTACTTCACAGATAAAGATTCTAGTTGTCTACTGATGTACTATGTTCTTCATCTGTAAATATGTTGTAAGTAATTGCTATGTAAATTGTTAATCGATATGTAATCCAATGTAACTACTGTCTGTTTATTTTAACTGTGGAGCTTTTCTCCCCAGGCCTCCGCTGAAAATGGACCTACGTCCAGTCGGACACTCCCGGTCAACAAATATAAATAAATAAATAAATAAATAATAAATCTGGTAGAGTAGATTTTAACTTTGCCTGTTATGAATTGCTTGACCTCATGGCTTAATTTCTCTATGTCTTTTCGGTCTCTAATACAATAAAGAGAATGGACTCCTTCCCTAAGTCAAAGTATCATTAAAGTTTATAAAATTAGTATTGTTTTAAACTTTGATGTTAGCCAAAAGTGCAATTTGCAGCACCCGTAATGTACCGAGAACTGCCTCGTTCTCCCACCTATATGGAGTTACATGTATCAGTAACATATCTAAATATAACTGCAAATTGTTTTTTAAAAGACTCATTGTTCTGCTATTGAAACTTTATGGGTATCCATCCTTTTTCCACATTGCCATTGTTTCTGCCTGCAAATCTTGTTATTTTATGACTTTGTGTCTCTCAGTGCATAAGACACTGTAATCACTGGGTGTAGCAATTTCAATGATTAATGCTACTTTTGTTTTCTTTTCATGGACTACTATATCTGTTTTTCTCACATCTGCTTTTGAACTGTTGATAATGGGCTATCCCATGTGATATAAACTGTCATTTTCTGTAATGCTTTGGGAAACATCTCATCTACTTCAATATTGTAATTGTTGCATATTCCACAATGCAGCAGTCTTGCCACATAATTATTCATTTCAGTATACAGTCCCTCTGCCATTAGTGTATCACATCCAGCAACAAGATGTATGACCGTTTCCAGTTCTGTTTTATAGAACCTGCGTCTGCCTGTTTCTCCCATATGTTCAATAGATTGTGTAAACCAACTTGTACATAGCTCATTATCCGGGACCATGAATATTAGGATCTATATTAGATCACCGAGTGCTTAAAAAAGCAAACGGTGATTAGTTGACCCTATGTTAGCGAAAGCTTACAATTTCGAACTGTTAGAACAGCGATTTTTTTCATAGGGAAAAAAATTGCTGTTCCAACAAAAAAAAGCATACTTTAAACATTACATTAAGTGGGGGGATTCACCCCCCACACCACCCCCCTACTTAAATATACCAAATCCGAGACCGCACTACAGTGCAGAAAATGGCAAAGTAACAAAGCGGCAAAGAGAATTCTTTCCAGGGAAAGAATTTGCTTGAAATCTGCTTCGATATTTTGCCGTTTCAGGCTTTTGAGTTCGACCAAGACGCATTCAAAAGAATGCGTCTTTGGTCTTGTAATAGGGAACCGAATATTAACCTTTCATTTTTTTTGGTTTAAATTCACTTTTTCTTAACCATTCCTGCATTAGATCCTGATCCAGAAGTTTTTTGTACTTTCAACTATATTTATGCCTTTTCCACATTTTTGCCTTCTCACCTGATTCTTGCCTTCATATTCTTTCTTTTGTTTTTTTTTTGGCACATTTATTTGCTGCCTGATTTTTGTCTGCTTCTGATTTGACTTCCATTCCCACTTGACACCAATATGCTTCTACTAAAATAAAATAAACAAAAAGATCATCTTAGATTTATTCTTCTCATGTTTTAAAACTTTCACTATGTTTGGAAACGGCGAAGTTAGCAGATATGTATGCAGTCCTTCGACTACAGATCTATACATGTAATGAATTTTGAGGAGCCCCATACTTCCTTCCGAATGAGGCATATATAATCTTGGTATACAATGAATTTTATGTACTATTTGATAAGTGTGAAGCAATTTTCTTTCTTTCCTGTCCAACTGATCCAATAGCTTTTAGGGCCAGTCAGTCTCCCCAAAACTATAAGCTAGAGCAGGAAGAGCAAATTGGTTTATAGCTTGGACTTTCTTCCTAGTTACCAGGGATGTTTTCAGTATTGACTTTAGTCTTCTAAAATACTCTTTACTGAGTTTTGTTCGCATTTGTTCATGTTTTATTGTTGATTCTTTATCAGTTCCCAAATATTTATACACTCCCTCTTGCTCAAGTCCCTTTATAATACATTCTAGTCCCAGACTGAATTTTTCTTGGTGCTGCAGCTTCTCTGCTTTAAATGTTGCTTTTGCACATTTCTCAAGACCAAATTACATTCTTATGTCATATGAGAAAGCTTTGACCACCTGCATTTGTGCTTTCAGCACCTCATCTAATGAACTATACAGTTTTAAACCATGCACAAAAACAAGATAAGATGTCTTTACACTTTGTTGTTCTTTGGGAACCAAACTGTAATCATGACATAATCTGTTGAGTAAACAGCTTAATGAGTTAGGGGTAAAACAAAATAACAGTGGTGACATTTTTATCCTTGGGATAATAATTTGTCCCTTATCATGGTTTAGCTGTAAACTGGTTTCATTCTGTTTCAGTCACTGTAATGTAATTAATCAATGTAGCTGTCAAATTATTTTTGTAATCCATCCATCCTATTCTTAGATTCTTCCCCTTTTTACAATTCCCCATTATGACTTTAACAACAAATGATTCTTTGCTCCACATGACTTTCTTTTGTTACCCTTTTGTTCTACTGCCATGATTGAGTTTTCTTCTAAATGACTATAAACTCAGACATCAATTCCAGTATATAGTTTATATATAGTTGGAAGGCAAGTTATTTGTCTCTAGTTTTAGGATAGCATGCAGGTTCATTCTTAAGGAGGAGAATCATTTTCCTGTGGTTAACCAGTGTATGTTCAGGATGTGCATATCGGTAGTTCTTACTAGTGCTAAATCTTCATGTAAAGATGTTAATACTTTTAGCTACAAGTTAGGTATTGCATCTTGTCCTGGGTTTTTTCAATGAATTTTTCTTCATTTTGTTTGAGATTCTCTGACCATTATTTCATCCCATTTCATATCCTGTACATTTGAATTTCTTAGTGTTTCTTTTACTTCTTCTATCCATTCAGCGTCTTTGTTATATTCCACAGGATTTTCATAGCTATTTCTCAAAACTGTGTCTATTTCTTCTTTCTTGGTTGTGCTTCAATTCCTTTTGCTTTGCTTCCCAATTTTCTATAAAACCCTTTTGGGTCATCAATGAATAGCTTATTTTCTTAATTGTTTTATAGTTTTCTCTATCTGACATTTACACAGTGGTATTTGATTTCTTCCCTTCCTTTCCCTTATTGTTATGTGCTTTTGCAGTAAGACTTTATTTTTAATTTAGCTGCACAGTAATATTTCCTGTTTACTTATGTTATATCACATACATTTCTATTAAAGTCTCAGTATCTGTATCTGTTTCATCAAACTTCTAACGTTTTGGGTCTTAATTTCTTTCTGTAATCTATTTCTTTCATCAATCTTAATATGTCTATCCATCTCTATTAAATCAAGCAACTCTTCATTTAGATCATTTTCTTCTAAACTAAAGGCACATTCTTTGTTCTCTGTTTTCTATGAGCATTCTACAGAAAGTTCCAGAACATCTTCCTGTGACATATTCTCTTCAGCTGCATCCTCCACAATCTGTTGCTCTTTCATATGGGAACTCACTGGCCTATCATTCCAGAACATCAACTGTGTGAGAGTTGCCACTGTTTCTTGCTCATTCCCTTGTTGTGCAACTGCAGCTGAACCTTTGTACATGTTTCCTACTGAAGGTTGCAGAGTATCTTTATGGGGCAAGGGATCAGATGCTTCCCTTTCCACCTGTTTCTCCTTAATTTAGGGACTCATTGTTTCATCATGCTGTGACATTACTAGAGTTGAATTGTCTACACTAAATCCTTCACTTCACAGGTAATCCATAACCTCATTCTCTCTTTCCTTAACTTCTCCATTGCTAATCCTTTTTCTAGTTTTCCCCCTTTGTTTACTTATTTTTATACTGTGAAATTTTCCATATCAGGATGCCTTTGCTTGTATTTCTCTTCAAATATCTTTGGTGCTACTTTTCTGTATTAATTCCATGCAGGACTAAGCTAGTTCTGCATGGAAGGATAGTAAATCCGGGGGATTTTTTTTTTCAAACTTTTTTCCTGGATTTTGTCTCTTTTCCCTTGCAGGTATAATATTGTAAATGGCTATATAATATAAGAAGGCAGGTGTGTGTGTGTGTGTGTGTGTGTGTGTGTGTGTGTGTGTGTGTGTGTGTGTGTGTGGGTAGAGATGAACTCCCACAGGTAGACCACTGAGGACCTAGCTCACACCATGTGAAAAGTTTTAAAGAAAGCCAGTAATTCAGTAAATTTTGATTTACATTGAATGCCATGCAACCATAGACATAAAGAAACCCCATATGTATGTATGTATGTATGCATGTATGTATGTATAAAATAAAATATTGGAGCTATTTTCTTTGTGGCTGGGAACTTTTTCCATGCTTCACTTTTTGTTTTTATGTATGTATCTATGTATGTATCACAGAATGCATGTTCACGTGCACATACACACACACACACACACACACACACACACACACACACACACACACACATACACGAGTCAATCACAAATGCCACACAAATGTACCTACAGGCAAGTTATTCTTAGAATGCCTACTTACATGTCTGTGGGATGATACAGGAAACTGAAGCACCCATCAAAAACCCATTCAGGCAAAGAGTGGACATGGCGACTCTACAAAGAAGGCACTTCAGTCCAGAACTGACTTGGACAAGCAAGCACTGTGAAGATGTAACACAAATCTGTGAGGCAAAATGCCACCCTAGGGTCAGAATATGAGGGAGACCATCAATAAGAATCCAATCAAGCCCAGGAGATTTCCAAAAGGGAAAACATGTAATGGCCTTCACTATGTTATAACACAACTGGAACTTGAAGTTTACTGCTGAGGTCTGCAGGGTTAATTGGCAGTAATAGCTCACCTAAAACATTTATGCATCTATTGACCTAATGATTCCTGGAAAAAAAGTAATAGATGTCTATGTGCATGTGCAAGTCCATCTTGACTTAATTAATTCCTTCCTGGGATTGTAATCTATTTTTTTTTTTTTTTTTTTTTTTTACCATACCAGACTTTGGTTCTCATTTTCTGCTGACACATTTTATTACAACAGCTCAGACATTTCGCAGATTTGTGCATTTGTGTGGGTTTTCTTTGGGGGGCTCTTGTTTTCTCCCACCTTACAAAGACATACATCTGGAGCATTTCTTCCCCAGGCCTCCACTGGAAATTGGTTTCGTTCCAAGTCGGACTTTCCCGGTTAATAAATGTTAAATAAATAGTTGAATTTTGTCAGATTGTCCATACACTTTACAAAGATAAATGATATATAGTTAAGAGAAGTGGTAAAACAATCTGGATTTTTTCACACTGGTCTTTATATGGACAATTATTTGATGTATCCCCTCCATATAAGAATAAGAAATATTTATGTGAGTTATATTAACCCTATCCATAATGTTGGTCCATGTCTAGAAACGTTTGACAGTAAGGCGTAATATCTTTCTATACAAATGTTCCTTTTACCTCCAGGCAAGCCTTATATCACTCTCCATTGTATTAACTTTTATTTCTGGAATATAAAACTCACTCTTAAACCACATTATATTAATTATGATTGCAGTAATACATATTGCTATACTTCTTTGATTATTTTTCATCACTATCTAAACATATATAATTTTTAATCACATGATTACTTGTCAATACTTTCTAATAATATCATTTTAACAATATTGTCCTCTATCTTGTCAGATATAATAAGCAATAATGTACATCTATTACATCATTATATGTACGAAGGTACTCATGGTTTATATTTAGTCATTTTTTAGCATTTTTAGGTAATGTATTTTATATTGTTCATAACTAGTTTTTTTATATATCGTTCTTATTATATACATATATATTTTTTATTATATAAATACACATTTTAAGTAAATACATATTAGGTCCAAGTGACAGGCTATGGTTCAATGGTTTTTGTAGTATTAGGCTGAATTGAGTATTATTAGATTGTCTACTAAGACCATATGTATGTAATACTGTGGTATCCCTTTAAGAAAGGGAATACGTTTCATTTTGGCGCCAATTTTAGTATTTAAATAGTGAATTGTTTGTGTGGAAATTGTTCTGAAGAAGCTCATTGTTATGAGTGAAAGCGCTTAACTTGTCGATCTTTGGTTTATGGTTTTTGTATTTTTCAACAATAAATAAGTTCCGCTTGGTGCATCAGTGACTGGCACGCCTATTGATCTCTCCGAGGTTGCCTTTATTCGATACTAGATCTAATCTTTCACTGTCTATATTATATTCAATGATAAAACATCATTGTGGTACTTTATTACACCTCATGTATCATACTATTTTTATACTAACATATATTTGTAATTATCATGAGCTTAAATCTGAACATTTTGTTTTCATGTTTTTAATAACCTTAGAATTTTAATGTACAGCATTATACTCTCTGTCATGATGGGATAATTTCATCAAATGTTGTTTAATGTTACTCATGAATAAAGTATCAAAAAAGATGAATGGATTGAACATTTTGTGTTATAATTTAAAGGCACTTGGTAAACAAGTTGCATACATTAGAAATTGTAAGTATGACTTGGAAATGATATGAATTTGGAAATGTAATAAAAACATATTGAAAAAAGACAAAGATGACTAATATCACTGTCATTTGACACTCACTGATACATTTTCTGTTTTGATTTTTGTAGGCAAACTGTGGAAATAAAAAATATAAGGACTCAAAAAAGTTTATTGTAAGTACTTTCCCCTCCCTATAAATACATGACACCTAATCACATCACTGATCCAGACTAGTCAGGGCTAGAAGACAATATTGGTTTTATTATGAGAAGGATTTAGGGACATATCTCAATATAAACCTGCCCTGAATTAGCAATAGCAGATTCCAAATGCCTCATTTGTATTGCATGAATAATGATGATTTAATTAATTCAGTCTAGATCTTAGCAGTTATCTTTTTTGCAATACTGGAAGCAAGTACCATAAAAGTGAAATCTACCTTCCTGGTCAGAGCTACATTCCATCCTTGTGCTCTTAAACATTAGAATATCAATCATGACAGAACTCAATGCACAATGTCTTGAAAAATATTTCTTTCTATCAATACTGAAAATTGCGAAGTATCACATTATTCACACAGCTATCACATCAGGTACAATTGTCATCTCTGAAAAATGCTTATTGTTCATTAAGTACATAGCTGGACTGGATGACTAATGTTAGCTTCAAAGTGTAATGTGCACCATTTTTCTACTGTTTTATGTGCAGGTATGTGTGTGTGTTATCTATCTATCTAGATATATACATATATATAAACCTTCTGTTGTGTGGATGAAGGCAGTAGATCACAAAGTCACACTTATGGTGCTAGCACCATGCATGGTTATATCCCCAGTGAAAACACTTACCAATTCAAATTCTGAGGTGAACCCATTCTCTTATTGAAAGGTATGGGAAGTTTTTGGATACATTAGTATGTACCTCAAGAGACTGCTTACTGTAAAATACACAGGTGTAAATAGTTATAAAAAGATGCTGAAATATGAAAATGTTGAAAGGTAAAAATGTTAAACTCCCAGTGAGAGTAACTTGAAACAAATTCTGATACGGTTCCTGCATGGGGAAGTCATGTTCTTTATATTTATACTGCTGTATGTATTTTGATTTCAACATGTCAAACACCCAAAATAAACAGACAACCAAATCACATCATATAATTTCCACTGGTCATGTATACATGTGCTTAAGACCAAAGGCTGATGTAGTAATAAACCAGAAGTTAGAAAATAAAAGCTGAATAACAGAAAAATTTAATCTCCAAGAATGTCAATACTTTATTACAGCAAAGCCTTTGTATATAAATCCTTCTTCAGTGCAATATACAATCTCTAACATTCTTTTAGTTTTTGTAAAACAAGAGTAAAATCATGTGAGCATGGCCAGCTAATTACATAATTTCTACAATAATTCAATTAACATTTTAGCTTAGAGATATAGCACTTCCTTAAAATGTTTCCTTAAAAAGTACTCATACATACTTTCAAATGAATTTATAAATACATACTAGAACTAAATACATACTAGAACTACATACTTAAATAATTCTATCTAATAAAATATTTATTACAAAAATGTTTTACATGTTCAAATTATTTGCACATATACAAAAAAGTCTACATATATGTATATACACACATTTAAAATACCTAGTGCAATTACATTTGTCTAGTTGCTAAAACAGGCTTAATACTAACCATGTTATTCAACCCTGGTAATACATCTGCTTGCAGTCTTGGGATCCATGCATATTCTTTATTCTCCAGAAGGTTACTAACATCATTCCCTCTTACTTGCTTATACACTGTTTCCATCACCCTAAATTTAAAGGTGTGCTCAGTGCCTTTCTCCAAAGTATGCTTACTTAATGCATTCTGCTCTATTTGTCTACTTATCTCTGACTTATGTTCTATTATTCTTTCCTTTAGTTTCCTTGTACTTTTCCCAACACAAAACAAGGGGCATTTTAGGCAGGTAGCAAGATATATTACATATGTAGTATTGCATGTTACTGTATATTTTTATTTGAAACTGGATGAATGTACATATTGTTGTCTTCATAAAAATATCAGTACAGCAGCTGCAGTTCAAACATGGGAGTGTGCCTGTTGTATACATTTTCTGAGCTATCTTCTGATGCGTAAAATCTTTATAGCACAATCACATTTTTAAGTTCTTAAAATTCCTATATGTAAAATCTGGCTTATTAGCTGACATAGTTCTGGCATAGCCATCAAGATATTCCAGTTATTCTCAATAATTGTCATTACTTCCCTAGTTTTAGTATTATAAGCAATTAGATATCTAACCTTATTTTCTTCTTCTTTATTCTCTATACAACAAGTATAGTCACTATTAAAAATAGGTTTTATTAGTCCAGTTCTACTATTAAAAACATCATTTACTAGCTCATCCACCATAGATTTTGTATATCTTCTCTCTATAAATTCATTTGCCAGTTCAGTCATCTGCAGCTTACATTTGCTGTCATTAGTATTTAACCTACTTGTTCTAATACATTGTGCTTTCACTTCTTCTTTTTTCCTATTACGGGTTGCCACAGCAGATCACCTATCCACTCATGATTGGCAGTGGAGTTTTATGGTGTCAAGTTGCAAGCCCAGCACCCAACCTTCCACAGAAGGCACACACATGCATGCACTTATGCCTAGGGCCAATTTAGAGTATACAATCTACCTACAGCATGTCTTTGGGAGGAAACCGGAGCACTGGAGGAAACCCACGTCACCACATGGAGGACATGCAGACTCCGCACAGAAGGCACCCCTGCATCGAACTGGAGAACCTCTTGCTGTGAGGTGGCAATGCTAACCACTGCACCACAGCGGCCACCTAATATGTTGTACTTTCACTATTCCTTTACAAATGTGAAATGTGTGTGTGGGGGGGTGCATGCTCTCTTTATGCACACATCAACTAACTTGCACTTCCTTTTTATGAACACTTGTTACAATTACAATCCCCTCATTGTCAAATAGTACATCCAAAAAGGAAATTCTTTCAGCTGAACATTGCTTTTTGAATCTAAAAAATGCAGTGGTATGCTCTAAATACTCCACATACTCATTCAGCATTTGCTCAGTACCATTCCATATTAATAAGCAGTCATTAACAAATCTTCATTAAAACAGAACCCTGTTATTCATAGCTTGCTCATTATTAAATACAACTGATATTTCCCACTGATGCATAACCAGATTTGCATACGTATTTGCCATGGGAGTACCCATGGCTACTCCAGCTATCTGAATATATGTTTGCTCATTAAATAAAAATATATTTTTAGTTAATACCAGGTCTAATAAGAGACAGATAGTTTCTATTTCATTAGCTGGCTTAGCTGTTTCTTCATTTAAATAACCCTGTATTGCTTCTATGCCATATTCATTTGAAATTACAGTGAATAATGAATTGATATCCAGTGTTACAAACATAAAATCATTACATTTATTCATTTGTGTTCCATTCCCTCAGCTTGATCAAGAAGTAATTTGCATCTCTTATATAACTCCAGTTATGTGGTAAATTCTTAAACATTCTTGCAAGTATATAGAAACAGGTTCTGTTACCCAGCCTCTCCCTGAGACTATAGGTCTCATGGATGGCTGGGTCAAAGGTTTATGGATCTTTGGTATTCCATAAATTACTGGAGTTTTTGGTCAAGGAATAGTGCAAAATTTAAGAAGCTCTATACTTATACTGTTAGTAAGTTGCATGTCATAAATAAGCATATTATATTCACGTATACATTTCTTAACAGCCATTACACTTATTTTCTTAAAAGTGTTTGCATCATCCAGAATAGCTTGCATTTTTAACATATAATCTGCTCTATTCATTATAACAGTTGCACCACCCTTATCTGCCTGCTTTATAATTATTTCATTATTATCTTCCAACTGTTTCAATGCTTCATGCTCAACAGCTGTCAAATTACAGTACTTTTTCTTTGTTTTACTTTCATATAAATCCCTCAATTCCTTTTCAATTTGTCATGAAAAGGTGTTACTACAGGAAAACTATTTGGCACAAACATGCTTTTTATCTTATACACAGACACATTATTAATACTTCTATCATCTCTAAATTTAAAATTCAATGTTCTCACAAAATTTTTTAAATCAGTCAATGCATTCACAATGTCATCTGAGCAAGTAGGAATAAACTTCAGCCCCTTCTGCATTAAGGTTATCTGAGAAGGAGATAGCTCACAGTCAGAAATAGTTACAATACCTGCAATCCTTTCTTTTTATTTTAACGTCTCACTGCCTTTTTCTGAAGAAAGGGGCTGCTGTTCTATCATTTGCTGGTATTGATCGTGTGTCGCTGTAGTGAACAACTTCTTTGCTGCTTCTGTTGATAAGTCTCTACTTTCTCTGGTATTTCTAACCAGAATGGTGTTTGAGTCTTGCAAAAAACCATCATTGCTTTTTCAGTTGAGTTCATACCATTTTTTTGCTGCCCATCATTAGACGATGTAGGGGCCACATCCACTGACACCCATATATCTTTTGGGGCCTCATTATTCTCCTGATTAATATTCATTGATGTCTTCATTCCCACTAGTTGCTTGGTGCTATCAGTCAGTATGGCAATAGAATTACTGTCCATTTGTTAAGATACCATTGACTGAACTAATGTCTCAAATTGCTTATTATTTTTGTATAAAGGGAGAAACGGCTTCAGGTAAAACCCAGGTGCACAAAACCAGAACTATATATAACCAAAAATACACAGAGGTACCACACAATAGCGTATTTAATAACACAAAAAAATAAATAAAAACTGTGGTGAGCGCTTTCGCAAAACTAATTGCTTCATCAGACAAGAAAATAAAACACTCCATTGCTTATATACAGATGGAACCATTGACTCAATCACTGATGCCATAGGTCAATTAAGGCATTAAAGCTATATAAACCTTATAAATGTAGAAAAGGCTACATACAGAGAAAACTGCATATAAAAGACACACATAAAATACTACATGTAAATGCATATAAAAACTGCATACAAAAACTATATACAAAACTGTTGGTAAAAGACCTAAGTAATGTGCATAGATATAAACTCCATAAATGCTGTAGCTATGAAAAACATGGATAAAAATAAAAAGGCTATGAAAAACATGGATAAAAATAAAAAGGCTGCTATGAAAAGCATGGATAAAAATAAAAAGACATTTTATAGATAGATTTTATGACTAGATCCATATTTTATCCATGTTTTTCATAGTTACAGCATATCTGTCTTATCTTATCTTGTCTGATGAAGCAATTAGTTTTGCGAAAGCGTTCACCACTGTTTTTATTTATTTTTTTGTGTTATTAAAGATGCTATTGTGTGGTACCTCGGTGTATTTTTGGTTATATATAGTTCTGCTTATTATTTTTCACTGCTTGGCTAGTACTTGGCATATTTTCTATTGTATAACCAAAAAGAAAGGCAGGTGCCAAATGTTCACTAATAACCAAAAAGAAAGCACCCAAATCCAGGAACTGTGACACGAACAGTTTAATCACAAGAATAACGCTGAAAAATTCACAACACGTTTTTGTCCTTGACGTCATCAGATAATATCCCTCTGGTGAACTCACCTTAAATATGTTAAATTAATTACAAATGGCCAATGACAAAACTGATCTAATCAAACAATTAAAAAGACAATTAAAACACACATAAAGATATATATATATATATATATATATATATATATATATATATATATATATATATATATTATTTACTAACACCACGGTGAAAATCATACCCAATTAAATAAATATAAATAGAAATAACTGCATAAATATGTATAATATATGTATAAATATATATAAATAATTTATGAACCATTTCTAAAATCATGACACATAGTACTAAAAAAATATGTTTTTTTAATGCTAAATGATTTTTTAAAAATGCATGTTTCTTTCTACCAGAGTCAATTGTTCAGTAAACCTATCTGTTTGCTGGGCAGCAGTTCCCATTACTTTTGGAACATTATGTATTGCATTTAAAAGGGGATTACCTTCTCTATTTAAAAATCCTTGCAAAGAGCAGGTTCTAGGCACTTGTTCTAATTTTCTTGATGTTGTTTCCATGCTGCTAGCTGTGCTTTTAGATGATTAAAGTATTACTACACCCACAACACTGTCAGAATTCAGAAAATTAAGACCAAAGGCTGATGTAGTGATAAACCAGAAGTTAGAAAATAAAAGCTGGATAACAGAAAAATTCCAACTCCAAGAACGTCAATACATTTATTACACCAAAGCTTTCGGATATAAATTCTTCTTCAGTGCGATATAAAATCTCTAACATTCTTTCAGTTTTTATAAAACAAGAGTAAAATCATGTGAGCATGGCCAGCTAATCAAATCATTTCTACAATAATTCAATTAACAGTTTAGCTTAGAGATATAGCAGTTCCTTAAAAAGTTTCCTTAAAAAGTACTCAGACATACTTTCAACTCAATTTATAAATAAATATTACAACTAAATACATACTAGAACTATATACTTAAATAATTCTATCTAATAAAATATTTATTACAAAAATTTTTTACATGTTCAAATTATTTACACATATACAAAAAAGAATACATATATATGTATATATACACACATTTAAAATACCTAGTGCAGTTGCATTTGTCTATTTGCTAAAACTGGCTTAATACTAACCATGTTATTCAACCCTGGTAATACAGCTGCTTGCAGTCTTAGGATCCATGCATATTCTTTATTCTCCAGAAGGTTATTAACATCACCCCCTCTTACTTGCTTATATACTGTTTCCATCACCTTAAATTTAAAGGTGTGCTCAGTACCTTCCCCCAAAATATGCTTACTTAACGCATTCTGCTCTATTTGTCGACTTATCTCTGACTTATGTTCTATTATTCTTTCCTTTAGTTTCCTTGTACTTTTCCCAACATAAAATGAGGAGAATTTTAGGCAGGTAGCAAGATATATTACATATGTAATATTGCATGTTGCTGTAAATTTGAAAAAACATATATTTTTTATTTGAAACTGGATGGATGTATATATTGAGGCCCTTTATAAAAACATAAGTACAGCAACTACAGTTCAAATGTGTGTGTGCCTGTTGTATATATTTTCTGAGCTCTCTTCTGATGCCTAAGATCTTTATAGCACAATCACATTTTTAAGTTCTTTAAATTCCTATATGTAAAATATGGCTTATTATGAAGTATCTGATGTAGTTCTGGCATAGCCATCAAGATATTCCAGTTATAGTAACATGTGGTCAGTTTTAATCTTCTTCATCATTGCCAACACTTAACATGCAATTAGCATCACCCTCCTTTCTCCCATTTTTATATGGGAAGGGGTGTCATGTCAACATCAGTCATTTTTGTCAAACAACTTAAAACTAATTTTCTGTGTGTCAGAAATGATGTGCTAATAGTAGGCATCACATCTAGTTTACACTACAAGCTAGTAAATGTTGCAGAAATTGAAGGTAAAAATGTAGATAATGTTAGAAAAGAGTCATAGCTCTCAAGCTATGTCCACAATCAGAACAAAAATTAGGATACTTTAAATATTAACATTAATTAGTAAGAAATTTGAAAGAGAAAGAGAATTTGTATTACTGTGCATTTTCTGAAGAGTTATAAGAATTAACGGTTTACTATTACAAGGTCGAACGGCACTCCTTCGACTGTCGTATAGTCGACAACGGAAGGTCGTAAATGTTGAATATCAAAGTCAAAAAATCAATCTAGGAATGGTGTTAACATGGGTTGAGGTAGGTGTTCGTATTATTCTGAACTACAAACATCTCCCCTACCTCGACCCATGTTGAAACCCATTCCTAGATTGTTTTTTTGAGTTCGCGATTATCAGTTTCGACCTTCCGTTGTTGACTATACGAAGTCGAAGGAGTGCCGTTCGACCTTGTAATAGTAAACCGAATTAACTACAGTATATGTCACTGTTTGCATATTTTAATAATTAATGTTGAGCCAAACATCCATGAAATTTTCAGAAAGACAAAACAAAAATTTGAGAAAAATCAGATTCATTTTAGAGGTGTTGAAAGAGGTAGCATGCATATTTATGGGCCAGAGACAGGGAAGTAAATAGTGTGGGAAGAAATAGCCAGGGAATTGTTATGGCTAGGCTTGTATAGGCCCTAGGGCCAATAGCCTAGTACTAACCTATGAACCTATAAGGAAGATAATAATGGCCTTTTATAAACAGCTGGATAAACTGCAATTGGAGTGATCTGTGCTGCGCTGGAAAAAGTAAAGGAAATGGAAGAGCATAATACAGGACATGGTGCAGTGAAAGTGACCATGATGGTAAGGACAATGATACTGACCACTGCTGCAATAGCCTGAGTTATATGGGTAGATTACCATGCCTTTCAGCATTTCGAGGAGGAATAAGAAGAGTCTAGGAGCCCCTGGAGAATGTTTTTTGCAAAATCTGATCTAGACCTAAACAAGTACTCAAGCTTATAGTCCTTCGTAAAAGTATATATTGAGGACCAAGTTACAACTTCTACATTACATCTAGAATCCAATCTGTTCCAAGAAGCCAGGGCCTTCATAGAGTGGGTTTTGACTCTGCCTGGAATAGTTTTGTTGTGGTGTATATAACAAAAGGTAATACCTTAGACAAAAATTTGGAAATCATCCGTGTCGACACAGGTTGTCTGCTCTTCTTACCTTCACAAGAAATGAACAACTGATCTGAAGATGAGAAAGAATCAGTTCTATCAGGACAGTACCTGAGTCATCTGTGGACATCCAAGGTATGGAGTATCCGTTCTCTCTCAATTTTTGGGTTTAGGAAAGAAAAAAAGGAGTTGGATATTATGTCCAAAAGTAAACTGGGATACCATGCTATGCATAAAATAAGGATTAGTTCTCAAAGATACCCTGTAGAAAATGAGTTAGGGTTGATTCGACATAAGAGCGTGCAACTCAGATGCCCCCCTTGCAGAGGTCAGAGCAACCAGTAAAACTGTTTTCTATATAAAAAGAACACAAGTCATCCTGGTTAGCTGGTTCAAATGGAGCTTTAGCTTCTCTAACACAAAATAAAGGTCCCAAGGAGGGCTCACTGGTTTTCTTGGAGGCCACTTATGTAAGACCACTTTCAAAAATATTTAAGTATAAGTACCCTGAATATTAGTGGAAGGGGTGGAAAAGCATACAGTAACATTCCTGTCTAAGGAAAAGAAAAGGCATCTGTCTTCCAGCCCTTCTTCCATAGAGTCCTGAATCAGAATCTTGCCAAATGATTGTTCATAGAGGAGGTAAAGAGGTCTACTTGAGGAACTCCCCACAGATGGATCAAATATTGGAAGACCTCCCGATCTAGTTTCCATTCATAAGGGTCTCCCCTTGTCCTGCTCAGCTTGTCTGCCCCACAAATTTGCTCTAATGGAATGTAGGATGCCTGTAGATTGAGATTGTGCAGTAAAGCCATATCCTAAAGTATCATGGCTAGTCTGCAAAGTGGGTATAACCTGGTCCCCCCTTTCTTGTTGATGTACCACATAAATGTGGCATTGCCTGTAACAATTAGAATAGGTCCCAGGGAACAAAGATTATTTAGAGGGTTGAGTTCCTCGATTAGGGTAAGCATATCTTTTATATTCATGTGCTTGCATCTGTCTTTAGTGTCCCACACACCTTGCACTTTTACCCCTCCTTTAACTGCTCTACAAGCAAAGTCTGAGACATCTGTGGTGATTGACTGCTTTGGAACAGGGAGAGAGAGAGAAGGGGAGACCTGGATTTAGGGATATCTGTTGTTTCCACTAAGTGACAAACCTTAGCACTGGGATCTGAAAAGACAAAGGGTGTTGGTGCTGATATCAAAAACACTTCAAATACCATTATATCTTTCTCATGTGGAGTCTTACCAGGGGTGTCATGTAAGATCAAAGAAGCTATGTGAACCAAAATCCTGAGGTATTCCCTCGCAGTGACTGAAGTCTGAATGGAAAAACCTACTAATAGATCTAGATATAGATCTATTTTTACTGTGGAAAAAAAGCTGTTTGAACTGAGGTGTCTAGTTGATATCCCAGAAACACAATCTTGTGAAAAGGAGTCAAGAAAGACTCCAAATTCTCTTGGAATCCCAGGTCATGTAAGAGATCTCTCGCCCAAGAGACAGAGATTCCTAACACTTTGAAAAATTTTCTGCAAAAATAAGCAAGTCATCTAAATGTGAAAAAATGTGGATATCCTGTAGCCAGCAATGAGCTATAACTGGACCTAGGCACTTTGTGAACACTCTTGATTCAGTGGATAGTCCAAAGGGTAAGGCAGAGAACTGATAATGTGATCCAGACACACAAAATCTTATGAATCACCTGAAGCCTGGATGAATAGGGATGTGATGATAAGCAACTCTTAAATCTAGTATTACCAAGACACTTTGAAAGAGGAGGAAGAGGTAACAGGTTGGAAGTAGCATCATTTTTAATTTGGGTACTATCACAAATTCAGAGCTCATCTCAAAGCATTTTCCTTCTTTGGCACTAAAACATCCTTGAATAAAACCTCTTTCCCACCTGGGAGGTGGGAACTGATTCTATCATTTCCTGGACAGCATGTCATGAAGGACAGATGGAAACAAAGGTGTCTGTCTGGAGGATGAGGAATTATCCCCTGGAAAGAAGGAATTTCTTCCCATTGCCATCTGATCTATAACCTGTTGAATGATCTTCAGAACCATTTGTCTGAAACTATCTATTGCCAAACAGAAAAGTGGAGATTCAGACTTTCTGAAAAAAGGGGGGTGACTGCCAGAGTGTGTGTGTGTGTGTGTGTGTGTGTGTGTGTGTGTGTGTGTGTGTGTGTGTGTGTGTGTGTGTGTGTGTGTAGGGGGGGTAATCTCTCTTAAATAGTCATTTGGACTTATTGGACTGTCCTAGGCTTTGGAAGTTTCCAGAATTCTTCCCATCATTATCAGAAATAGCAGGATTGGAATTAACTAAGTGTTTAGCAACAGAAGGATTAACTAAAGCTATAGCTGATGGATCAGGTTTGGGAAGAGTATATAAAAACTTACACGTCTGAGGAACTTAAGTTTATACATTCTATCTACTACCTTTTTAGGGGCAGCTGTCTCACTGTCAGGAAAAGTGAAGGCAATAACACACATGTCCTCCAAAGCTGACAGTAATGGAGGAATGGGTGCATGTCCTAGTAATTTCTTCTGTACCAAATCATATTTTTTCTAAGGGACTCATTAACCTCAGTGTTCACCCACTGAAAACACTAGCACATTTTAGAAATAGTCAAAGAGAAAGAACCTCCCACAGGGAGATTCATAAAATGACCTCTTCTCTGAATCTGAATAAAAAATCTGAAGATAAAACCCTGTATCTGCCCCTTCATTCTCCTGTCCAGATTCAGAATCTTGAATTTCTTCAGAAAAGGAGGCATCCCTCTTTATTTTGCCAAAAACTACTTATCAATAGCCTGAATTAAACCCTCAGCCACATCCAGTAAACTATTCCTGTGTAAGGACATTTTAATGGGAGTAAAATATATGTTTAGTTTTCTGTTTTTTAAAAAGAAAAATGTGAACAACTGTGATATTAATGGCAGCAGCAGTATCTTCCCCCAGGGATGGACCTACCATTATGTCAAGACAGGGAAGCCGTTACTCTTCCCTTTCCCAGGATTGACAAGAGTGTTTCTCCTTTGTCCACTGAGGGTATCCCATACAGCTAGGGCTAATGCAGCAGTAATCAATATTATGAACATTTTCAGTAGAAAAGATGAAATACTGAAGGTATTTGACATATTTCTGTATGGTATTAAGGATTACTTTACAAGTCTATTCAGTTAGGGTACTTAAATGAAAAAAAAATCCAGCCAAAAAAAAAAAATTCCAGCCAAACTTAGAATAAAGACTTAAAAAGTATAAAGTCATGGGCATTCAGATGCTATGTAGCTTAAATACTGTGTCCTTAAAGGGACATTCACATATACAGATATATATAGATATAGTTTTATATATATATATATGTATATATATATATATATATATATATATATATATATATATATATATAAAGATATAGGTCAGATATCCAAAATATTGGTGTCGTTATGTTAAATCAACAAATGTCAAAACATCCTGTGCATGCTCTGTAAACAAAACAGAAGTGTTTTTGCATGGGGGCAAGTCCTTCTGCACCCCCCCCCCACTAAGGAGGGGCTGTGTCCCAACAACTCTTTCTAATTATATATACTAACTTCAAGACTGTACAATCCCGAGGGAAAGGGAGTATTCAAAATGGTGTCAATCAAAAAGATGTCAACGTAGCTGGTCATTCAGCCAACTCCCCTAAACCCCATGTATATGCAGAAGTCAGAGCAGTAAGGTAATAATATTAAGTAGAGCCAAATAATTTGTTTCCCTTTCATGAAGCAGCCCAAAAGTATTCCTTTTTAATTGTTTTCATAATAATATTTAATAGTGAAATAAATTCTTGAAATGTGATGCTACATTGAATTGTTTAGAGTGGCAATCAGATAGATCCCTCTTCTTCTTCATGCAAAGAAACATTTATTAACAAGTTTGTTTGTGTCTTTCGGCTTTTCCCGGTTAGGGGTCGCCACAGCGGAACTCCGGTCTACTAATGATTGGCAGTATATTTTTACGTGCCGAGTTGCCAGCCCTGATGCAAAACCTTCAACGAAGGTATGCCCATTCACGCATGTCTCCATGCAGAAGACGCTCTAGCTGAGAATCGAACCGGACAGCGTCTTACTGTGAGGTGACAATGCTACCGCAGCACCACCACCGCAGTTAGAATTAATAATAGATGTTATAGAAATGTCTGTCATATTGCAGTTTGTGAAACATTTTACTGGCACTAGGGATAGCAAATTGCACTATTATGAACAGAATGAGGGTATCATAAAGGATTCACTATCTGTTGATTTTGCCGATAGCCAGACTGGACCAGTTACCCTTTTTGAGCTACAATCCATTAAATATAAAAGAAAGTACTATTTAACTGAATTAGCATAAAATGAGTGTGCAATTAACAGTGCCTTTGTCGACATGATGTCCATCTTAGATCAAAACATGGTTAATCCTTAAGCATAGGGTCAACAGGAGCTGTAAGTCATTCTCAGAGTGAGACAGACATGCAGTCTCCAAGAAGAGACACATCTTCAATGAGAGAAAAAAACGGATGTTGGGTTACTGCTAATACTGTGTCATACCCAGGCTCTCTAATAAATTATAAAAAACATTGTGTTTTTTGTATTTTTCTCATCCATCACATATAAGCTTTCTCCATGGACTTATTATAACAAACACACTGCATTAGAAAATCATATTTGATGGTATATAGGTTACTCAAATCCAATAAACAAATGTGCAAGACTAAAACAGTTAACATATGTATGCCTTCTGCATTTAATAAAGCATCTTTTCCTCACAAAAGTTTTCATAGCATCGTGTATGCCAAAGATCAGTAAACAATTGGTGCTGCATGTCTAGAATCTCTGTAGGGCTGAATTAAGGCTTAACTTCCCCAGCGCTTAAATGCAGCATACTTTATATGAAGCTGAAGATTTACCAGACTTTTTAAGGTCTGCTTATTATGTGGTACTAACTCGGGTGGCACTCATTTGCCCCACAGTCCTATGGTTCTGACAGCATTCATATTTTCAGCAACTGCAATTCTAACCTTTTTAAAAACAGCTCTTCCATCAGCTGTATAGTAAAGGATTATTAATATACCTGTAACATTGTTATGGCTTTAAGGCACTGACTCCTAATCAGTATCTAGTGAAGCATCCTTTCTCTTCAAGCTCCGAGCACCACTGACAGGTCAGAAATTACTCAGACTTTCCACCTAAATTAACCAATGCTACAACATATGCCTTTAGTAAAATATGGTTCTTTTTTAAGATAGCTCTTAAACATAGCATAGGTGAACATGGCTTTTCCAAGCAGTTGAGATTTAAGTACTTCTCTAAAAATATGCCTGATTCACTTCACATATTTCTCCCTCCGATCTTTCAGGCATACATAATACTCTTAAACTGTATCAGTGATTACAGTGATCTAGGCCATCTAATTTAGATTTAAAGTCTTGACAGTGTTTTAATAACTGTTGTACAATGGTGTACATTTACTTACTTTCACACTTTTGTTAGCATTGATCACATAACTGAATAATACTCTTCATTTTCATTAACATGGTGTTACTGACTTCTAGCACTGTCATGGCAATCTGTCTAAAATGACAATGACTGCAGGCAGGACAGTGAGGAATTACACGTCAAACATGATGTATCTGCAGTTGAATGAACCATCAGACCACAGCAACCCTTTATAATGATGAAAACACTACAAGACTGGATTAAATATTTTCCCTCCTCCTTCTGTGATTTCACTTTCAGGTATGACAAAGATGAAATTGAAGAATACTTTTATGTATTTCATCTAATTAGTTGACATTTGCACCAAGATGGTTCCAGTAGCCAGAACTCATGTAATCATCTGAAGGCTAAATCTGCCAATGCATTAGAAAGGTAAAATTACTGGCATGAAACCAGCATTGTTGTACATCCGGTTAGCAGATTATGAGAAACACTTATAAGCATATATAAAAAAAATTGGTAGCTCAGCAGTAGGGGTAATCATTATAGAAAAAAGTTTATCTTCACTTAGTGCTGATAATTTGGTGCAGTGATTATGATTTAAAAAACTGGTAAACATTTCTCAAAGTTAGCTATGACCAAGACTAGATAAGCAGCCCCTACATTAGCCATAGCTAAAAAGTGTAATATTTACTAAACTAATATAGGGACTGAGAAAACAGACAAGAAGAAATAAAAGAGCTGTCTATCGGAGGTATGACACAATTCCAACTCTTCCCTGCAACTCTGATGACATTTTAAAGGAACTAAATTAACTATCAAAACTTGCAGCAGCACCTTTTAAAGCATTTCTTGCAATGTAATTTCATCTGCATTTGTAATATGGGGGGCAGCACTTCCTCTACCCCATCTTTTTATACATACTAGCTTCAAGATCACTGAACATTTGTTTGCAGGATACTCAGAGATACCACAACCTTGGACTTTGTATGTATTCCCCATATTTACAGTTGAAAGTCAGGATTGGAATGACACTCAGAATATCAACAGCCACCAAATGAAAACATAATATAAGCTATGATCAGTTGTGATCAATTGTGAAAAAAAGTTAAGCAAAACTTTGAATGTATACCTGGAGAAGGAAGGCGCGGAAATGCATCTGTTGTACTCCAAGATCAACCTCTTTAATTTAGCATTTGAAACTATACATGTTACTCAAGGTAAATAGTGGAAACCGTATGAATTTTATAAGAGGCATAAGATAACTTAAATACATAGAACACTAAAAAAAGAGTGTTATTAGATTTGGTCATTAAAGGTATACATGCTAATTATATACATGATAATTATGTTTTGTTTAAACGTAGTATAGTGGAAGCAATCTTCTAAATAGACATTGAATGGATGTTTCATATTAAAGCCACAGAGAGGTTCAACTGGTATCACCAAACATAAAGTTTGGGTTTTAACATTTCTGATTTGTTTGTAATCTATATACTTCTAAAGGAAAGAAGTGTTATGTTGCAACATTTTTTAGAGATCAGAATTTTCAGGTGAATATACCCCCGGATTCTGCAAGCTCTGCACAGCGTGTAGGACTAGTGCAGTAGCTCCAGCAGGCAATATGTCTGCCGTGTGATCCAGGAATACACTTTAGGGGCATGCAGGAGTGCTCCTGCACTAGTCCTGCATGGACTCAGCCCCTGTATGCAAAGTACCCCATTTGCAGGAGAAATCCATGCAAATGATGTGAATTTGCAATCCAGGAAGCTGGAAACCAGCCGTGCAGGACTAGTTTAATCTGCAGAAATATACTTAGCCAGTAACGGAGTACATTTCTGCAAATTACAAAATGGAGCCATGACAGCTCCAAATAAAGGGTGGATATCATCTTGGAAGCATGTCAATGGCCAACTATAAGGCCATTGGCATGGAAAACATTTCCAAAAAAAAAAACTTTTATTTTTTGTAGCCGATCTCAGCTGTTTAAGCGTACGGCAGCAGCGCGCAAACGGGATGGGGGGAAAATAAGAAAAAAAACCAGAAAATAAGCATTCTAACCTAAATCACTATTTTGCCATTATACTCAATGGCAGGCAAAAGACAACATGGCCAGTGAGTAGTGGTTGCTAAGGGGGGAGGCTCAGTGAGAGTGGGGAGTACTGAGCTGCCTGTTTGTCCTCAGAGGAGTGGTTAGAGACAGCAGCTGGTAATTCATTGGCCATTTTGGGTCATTTCCTGTTTTTTCCAGCCTCCTGCTATAAAGCACGCTTTAGCATGGAGTTGCCACAGGAGCACACAAGAGCAGCGGCGGTTAATCAAGGTTAAACTATTCGGGCTACCTAAAGTCCACTCTTCAAATTTTCCCTTAAAACAGTGTATTCTATATCTAAAAGGCTCAGCTCTACTTGATTCCTAAGTAGAATATTCTCTATCTGTAAAGCCTAGCACTTGCTCCTAAAGTACTTTTTTACTTGATATAGCACTTTTATTATACATAGTACCCCACCAGCCAAAAACCCCATTCGATCACCCACATCCCCCGGAGTCTTTTAAAGTCCTTGTCTATTCCTTCTAGCATGACGAGGGATCAGTTGCTAGTGTCCTCTCCTGCTCAGCTGGTGAATCTGGGAATATTGAGGCAATGTTACAATTGTCTCATGTACACGGACAACCCTCTCCTTCTCCCACAAAACACAAATACATGCGAGAGATGCAACTATATAGCCAAACTGGAGGCTGAGCTCTCTCAACATAGGACTGGTAAGACCAGACAGGAGGAGAAGGTAACCACACACACCACAAACCCAGTCTCACATAGTACTATCACAACTTCAAATCATACACATAAATACACAAAGACATATTCAGAGGCTCTGATCAAAAATCTACCAAAACAGCAGAGGCCACCAAAGCAGACACCCAAACAACTGCCACCTCAGGACAAAACACATGCAACACATAGACCACATAGTCAGTGTGCCAAACAGTCACAGCCCTTAAGGCCAAACACAATGCCAGACACACTCGTCATTGGTGACTCCATAGTCAGACACACTGACGTCCCGCTCACCAGATTGAACAAGGAAAAGGTCACAGTAAGCTGCCTGTCGGCGCTAGAATCCACCACATAACACAAGCACTCAGGTGTCTCAACAGCAGGTACAAGTACGACTCTGTCATTGTCCACGCTGGTGTGAACGACCTGAGACGTACCTCCTTGGACTACATGAAAAGAGACATAGAGGAGCTCTCTGATTATGTAGCCCAGGCAGGTATGACCCTGACCTTGAGCAGTATCCTACCTTCACCAAGAATGATACCACAATACAGAGACAAGATGATCAGCTTTAATAATTGGCTTAAACTCTGGTGTCATTCAAAGGGGATCCAATGTCTGTCTGCCTGGGATGACATACTGGACAAGCCACGCTGCTTCGCAAGGGATGGCTTGCACCTGTCACCCCTGGGCTTCCGGATATTGGCAAAGGCTCTTGCCACCCCCATAGTGCCTTTTTTAGGCAAGGCTCAAATTCTAAACCTACCACCCTAGAACACAAAAAAGGAAAAAAACTAAGGGTAATGCTGCTCAATGCCAGAAGTCTCAACCTCAAGATGCACGCACTCGAGGCCCTTCTCAGTATGGAGAACATTGATGTCTGTGCTGTGACTGAAACCTGGTTCAAGGCTCCCGAGAGCACCCGGCACTATCAGGCTTTACCTCATATCATGCGTTCCGGCCCCAAAATCCGGACAACACCAAGAAAGGAGGGGGGGTGTCTATATTCATCAAGAACACCCACACCTCAAGGTTGGTGGCAATGCACGATGCATCGGAGACCATCCAGGTGCAATTAACCATAGGCAAGACTGCTCTGCAATTTGTAGCATGTTACAGGCCACCCTCTCAATCTCAGGAACCTCACATAGCTTTCCTGAAAACACTGGAGGGGATAAATGTATCTCCAAACACCATCATACTAGGTGATTTCAACTACCCGAATATAGACTGGGATCACTACTCAAGCCCCAACACTCTAGCCCAAAGGTTCCTAGAGTTCATAAACTCAAATGCCATGGAACAACTAGTCACCATTCCCACAAGAGGAGATAACATACTAGATCTCATCATCACGAACATGGGGTCACAATGTTCAACACCGGAAGTATACCCTTCACTGGTGAGATCAGACCATAAACTAATCTCACTGGAAGTCCACATCCCGCCCCCACCTGAGATAAAAAAGACCACAGTGAAGAACTTCTCAAATGCCGACTTCACACTTCTAAAGGCTAGTGTGGTCTCTTTTATGGCCCCCGAGACTGCGGAAACCATTACTCAAGCCGCTGAATCACTTACAAATGCCTTCTAACAGCACCTACAGGACTGCATGGATCAGGCAATCCCAAACAAAACAAAGACCCTTTGTACCAAAGGCAAGCGTCCAGTTTGGTGGACCCCAGCCATAAACAAGCTCTACAACAAAAGGAGGAAGCTACTACAAGATAGAGCAAAATCCTTAAAAAGGAAAGCACCCTTGATCATTATAAGTAAAAAAAATTAAGATCTCTCATAAAATCATCCAAGGCAAATTTTGAGAGAAAAGTCGCTAAGGACTCAAAGGACAATCATAAGGCCTTCTTTAGCTATGTTAGAAACCTGGGAGGAAACTCCCAGATATGCTCAGAATTAGTTCAAAATGATGTAAAAATTACTGAACCTACAGACATTGCCAACATACTGGCTGACAGGTTCAGTGCAAACTCCCCCCCAAAAGGTGAGATATCTATACCAGAGAATTATAGCCCCCCAAATATCTCAAACGCTCAGGTGAGAACTGCTCTCTCCAAGGCAAAAAACACAGCATCCATGGGACCAGATGGTGTCCCCGGATGTGTGCTCCACGAACTCAATGAGGAATTAAACCTGCAGTTAGGGCAGCTGTTTAATCTTAGCCTCACCTCAGGATACATGCCTAAGGAGTGGCGTACGGCAACTGTGGTCCCACTTCACAAAGGAGGTGCCTCCACCGACCCGGGAAATTACTGTCCCATCAGCTTGACAAGCTTGATCTGCAAAGCTATGGAGAGGATCATAATGGAACTCATAAATAAAGACATAGGAGACTTGCAGACTTTGGATCCGACCCAGTTTGGCTTTGTCAAGGGCAGATCATGCCTTTTAAACCTGGTGGACTTTTTCGAAACAGTCACCAAGGACATTGATGAGGAAAGGCAGTCCACATAGCCTACCTCGACCTGGCAAAGGCTTTCGACACAATACCCCACTCAGGTATCATTGAAAAACTCATCAGCTTAAATGTAAACCCATACATCACAAGATGGGTTGCAAACTGGCTAAGTGACAGAACCCACAGGGTCAGAGTTGCTGGCGCCATGTCAGACTCAAAGCCTGTCACAAGTGGTGTCCCACAGGGCTCAGTCCTGGGCCCTCTCCTGTTCGGCATCTACTTTTCAGAAGTACAAGCAAACACAGGTGGATTATGGCTGACAAAATTTGCAGATGACTGCAAACTGGGCGCCATAGTTGAGAACACATCTGACACAGATATCCTTCAGAAGGGTCTTATAGAAACGGAAAACTGGTGCCAGAACCATGGCCTAAAGTTAAACGCCAAAAAATGCATAGTCATACCCTTCGGGAAAAACAAGGTTACCCCTAGCTACCATATAGGCGGCAACCCACTAAGCACAGAAGAGGTTATAAGGGATCTGGGTACCCAGGTTGACAGTAACCTTTCATTTGATACTCACGTTGCCAAAGTAGTTAGGAAGATCTTCTACATTGCCCACCTGATCATGAAGGGACTCACATCTAGATCAAGGGAAGTCATCATCCCCCTGTACTCATCACTCATCAGGCCAATGATTGAGTACAATGCCCCATTCGGAATGTGTCTGACACGACACCTGCAGCAACTGGAAAGGCCCCAAAAGTTCCTCACCAAAAGGATAAAGGATCTCAAAAATATGTCCTATGCTGCCCGACTGAAGGAACTTCAGCTCTACTCAGTCGCTTACCGTCTGCTCAGAGGTGACCAGTGCCTGACATACAAGGCCATGTCCAACCCAGAATTGATGAACATGCTTCACCTCAAAAAATCTAGATCCCTCAGAACTACAAGGGCGGGAGACTTAAACCTTGACACGGTTATTAATAGGACGTGCTGGAGGGACAGATTCATCACCCAGAGACTCCCTATGCTGTGGAACAAAATCCCGGTACATGTGAGGCAGAGCACCTCGCTGGCTTTGTTCAAGAGAAATCTTGACCAATGGATGGGAGATCGCAGATATACCCCAGGGATTATCTCAGTGTCACTGCTTGACAGAGGCACAGCAAAATAATGGGCATAGTATCCTCCAAACTAAAGGGGTGGCGAAAGCCACAAAACTCTGGCTAGGCTTATAAATGCCCTTGGGCAGATAGCCTAGTATGAACCTATGAACCTATGACATGTAACTATGCATTAACAGGCAATCCTATGGAAATGAAGGGAATGATACTGAATCCGAGATTTCCCCTGCATGCTAGTCAGCACCCAACAGTGTAAGAGCAGAAATAGCTTGGTGCAAACCTAGGAGTTAGCTGACATCATATGGGGTCAGGCATATTGTATATAGATTGGAGCCCTGTGGCTCGGGCTTGCTCCTAGCTTAGCAGAGCTAAGCAAGGGGGTGTGTCTGAGGCTGCTTAGCACTCTTTACATTGCCTAAACGGTTATGAGCGCTGCGCACCAGGTATTACAGGGAAAAAAAAGTAAACCAGGAAATAGCAGGTCTGTGCACATTTCAGCACTCTGTTTGCGTGACGCGCCCCCAAGCTCAAACAGGAAGGCAATGGGAAGGGAAAACAGCAGTAGGAAGGTAATCTAGGAGAACTAGCATAGCTGGCAGGTGAAATGTATCAGAATCAGACAGTTATACAGACAGCAGACCAGCCCAGCCCAGAACACTACTATAAACTATGCAAATACCTTTCCCTCTGGTTTTTCCCATACTCAACACCACCAGTGTATACAAGCGGGGGAACTTTTAACAAATAAAACAACAAAATGATAGGGGCTGCAGCAGCTATCATACAACAATATGTGGAAGAGGCTGAGGGTGGTGAGGATGGGAATGCTGTCGACCAACACACAGTGAGTAGACGGAGAAGAGTGTACAGACCCAGGGTAATCTACCAGTGGCTACATGTGCTGGAGATAGTGGAGTGCTATAGGGTGGATAGGGACCTCCTACAGAAAATTGTTGAGCTGTGCCAGCCATGCCTGACACACAGAACTAACAGAGGGAACCCATCCTAGTGGATACCAAGGTATGTGTAGGCTTAGGAATACTAACCACAGGTACCTCCCAAATCCCAACTGGGGATATCATTGGGATCTCACAGGCATCAGCATCCAGAGTATTCCACCAGTTCTTGGATGCCCTGTCAGCACATGCCTGTAAGCATGTAGCCAGCAATATGTGTCACTTCTACCAAATAGCAGAATACCTTGAGGTGGTGGTTGCTATAGACTGCACACATACACATCAAAGCATCACTCTGTGAGTGGGGTAAGGTCTACATCAACAGCAAGGGCTTCCCCTCCATCAAATGCCAGGCCGTGTGCGATGCCCAGGGCATTATAATGAATGTGTGTGCTGGCTGCCCTGGAAGCTATCATGATTACCACATCTGGCAACTGACGCAACTGTACCAGAGATTTGCCAGTGGGGACATCCCTTACTGTCACCTAGTGGGGAGGCTGGTTATGCAGTGGAGCTGTGGCTGATGACACCCATCAGAAATGCACACACACCTGAACAAGAACGCCATAATGAGGCACATGCACAGATGAGAATCATAATAGAGCATATGTTTGGGATGCTCAAGTCATACTTCCAGTGCCTGGACACATCCGGTGGAGCCTTGCAGTACTCACCAGCTACATGTACCCAAATTGTCATTGTATGTGCCATGCTACACAATATGATCCTGTGGAAACAGCTGCAGCAGAAACAGCACGGGGCAGGGCCACACAGCCCCTCACCAATGCCAAGGCATGCACAGGCAGAGAGTGACTTGGAGGAGGAACAACCTGAGCCTGCCCCAGTAGGCAGATGGAGGCATGCCCAGTACACCAAGGCCTTGGCAAAGAGGCAATGCATAGCACATACACTGACACAGAAGGGACCCAGTGAATGACACCTCTCTCTGACTCGCACATACAGTAAAAGAGATGCCAAACATGACACTACCTGTGCTCAACCATGTATAGGGAGTATACTATGCGCATCCGACATAGGCCGCCTGCAGCACCATCCTCAATACTGGCACACCCACAAGGTAAGTCACTCCCCTTACCGATTGCTGATTGGAGTAGTATGTGTAGTCACTTGTATCTATGGTATGGATGTGAGCATGCAAGAGAATCAGGTGGCTGAATGGTATGCCAGCAGATAGTACACACCTATAGTGGCAACATGAGATCTGTAACAAATACTGGTGTCACCATAGTACCCAGTACTACACAGGGTGACAAAACCCACTGCAGGAAATATTCTGGGCCACATGTGTGTCCATATGTCTCACACATGCCAGTCAGGGAGGTACACATAACCAACAATAGTCTCAGCCAGCAGGACAGGTGTAGACAAACACAATCAAATGCTGTGCTATGGCCTCTGAATGATGCCTATAGGTAACCTCTCCCAGGCCTACAAAAACAGACTACATCAGGTCAGGCAGTGGGATGTTAGTTCTCAAGGGAAGGAAATCAGAAACTAATATGTAGGTCAATCAAACCTAAGATCTTTAGTACACTGATATGTGTCTAGTCAGCATGATAGGTTAGAATACAGAAAGAAATGGAGTACCTGATATACGAGTACAGTCATAGCAAAAGTGTCAGGTGCGCCTCCCCCATCCTATGTAGAAATGTAGAAACAGTCAGGTGTGCCCCCCAATCCTGTGTAGAAATGTAGAAAGTCAGGTGTGCCCCCCAAACCTGTGTAGAAATGTAGAAATAGTCAGATATGCCCCCCATACCTCTGTAGAAATGTAGAAACAGTCAGGGGTGTCCCCCCATCCTATGTAGAAATGTAGTAACAGACAGGTGTGCCCCCCACTCATATGTAGACATGTAGAAACGGTCAGGTGTGCCCCTTCCCCCAATCCAGCATAGAAATGTAGTAATAGTCAGGTGTGCCGCCTCCCAACCTCTGTGTAGAAATGTAGAAACAGACAGGTGTGCCCCCTCCCCCAATCCTGTGTAGAAATGTAGAAACAGTCAGGTGTGCTCCCCCCAAACCTACTTACAAATGTAGTAACAGTCAGGTTTGCCCCCCAACCTATCTAGAAATGTAGTAATGGTCTGCTGTGCCTCCCCAATCTGATGTACACACATTGTAACAGTCAGGTGTGCCCCCCCACAAGCCTATGTAGAAATGTAGTAACATGTATATGTAGGTATAATACCAGTGGAGCACAGATGCCCAGTGGTGGCCAAGGTAGCAGGGTAGATTGTAGCATTTGCACAATATGCAGGTATGTGTGTGTTAGGCTGGTGTGTGTTTCATATTGTGTGAGAGTTGTCAGTATGTATGCATGCTGAGGTATGACCTGGTGGTCATTGCCCACTACTCCTGATGACAGGGCCAAGTCCTCACAACAACAGTGCCTAAGACAATTCCCACCAGTATAGCACATGCTAGTGGTAAGCCATTGTAAATGTATGGTGGTAATATGTGTCACCATCTCAAAGATTAACATGGCATGGCTGTTGGGCTAGATGTAGAAGCAGTGCACAGGGGAAAGTATCCCAGACATACAGTATATATTGTGTAACTGTGAAATGGACACACCCATGTAATTGTACAAACAGGTATGCATCACATTGTCTGGACCTGTAGTAGGGGATACGAGTGTTGTCTGCCCAAACACTTGCAGATCACAAAGGAGGTAGGACTGATGTATTGGGAAACAGCTGATGTACCTGCATATGCCAGCATAACTGGAATGCCTCATGCATATCTGTGTGTCATATGCAAGTAGTGTCCACAGCACACATGCACCCAGCTCACCCTAATACCACCCACAGGTACCTCTCTGGTCGTATCACTGCTGTGGGGAATGGGTTCAATATGACCCCATCTGTATATGGCAATAGTAAAAGAATGCAGCATGCAGTGCAGGTGCCCCATGCAGGTGTGCCCCTAGCCATATGTAGCACCCTGCCAGCATCCACACCACCTGATCAAGACTGATAGAAGGTATTGGCATGAACACCTCGCACACCTACCGTGTCACTACAGGGGAATATTCTGTATGGCGGTCTGAGACTGTAGGACTGACAGAATGCAATGGCCTGCCACATCTGGCCCGCATCAACACCAAATGGCCCACAGGCCTCTGCCAAAGGCCTGTGTCTCACACATACTGCCAATGCATGTTATGTCATGGACACCCAAATAACAACATAACACACTCCACATAAGCCATATGCAAGGTCATGTGGACAAACCACAGTAACATGTCCACCATGCCCCACTGCATGAACTGTGGACCAACACCAACACATAGCTGTGATGGGGTGATAACCTTAGGGAAAGATTCAGAGAATGTATGCATAATGTATGGAAGAGGATAGAATAACGGGGGGTAGGAGCACGGGCAGCATGGAATGTGAAAGGTCCAACACAAAGCTGTGTACACACACTATCCCTGGCTGCAAACACATAAATGGGTGGCTACATAATTGCCCATACACCACAATAGTGGCAATGTCCTGACTCATGGCCCCTGCCTCTGGGTAACTTGTGCAAATCTGTAGAGCGGTGAGGTATTGCCACAGCAAGATAAGGCCATACTGTCATGTCGATGGATGTACAAGTATGGGATCATCTGCCAGCACTGTACTAAGGTGCTGAACCAGATACACAGACCCAGCAGCAAGTGTCTGCAGCTCCCCCTCCAGAATGGCATAACTTACCCATGAATATGTAGGCATCTGCCCAATACTGGACACAGCTGCAGTCACCCTTGTCCTCCAAGACATCACTGTGAGCAAGAATGTCCACCTGACAGTACATGAGGACAGAAAACATCACAGTGTATAACAGTACACATGTCTAAATATCTCTGCTAACAACAGTACCATGTAGCTGAAGCAGCACAGACACAATCACCTACAGTACACACTATCCCCTTTACAATTTGACCCCATATTGCCAAATGATCGACGAATACCCTGCAGAAACAGTTTGCCACCTGTAGGTATACAACACAAATGTCTGCACTGGAGTACAAACTACCTGGAATCGATCCACACATTCAATACAGAAGGGCATACTGGGCATGCTCACACACTTAGAGAAATGAAGGCAATGTCAGACAACATACTGCAAGGTCATACTAGGCATGCTCACACACAAACAAATGAAGCCCATGTCTTCTGCAATTAAAGAAATGAAGGCAATGTCAGACAACAACATACTGAAAGGTCATACTGGGCATGCTCACACACTTAAACAAATGAAGCCCGTGTCTGCAAACAACAGTGGATTATACATATCTGGCAGTTGCAGACATTCCTCGGTATGCACCAGTCATGTTTTGGACACACAGTGGATAGGAATACAGACGTATATCCAAGAAGAACACACTATAATAAGCCAAAAGCAGACATACATAGATGTGTGGAAAGAGTGACTGTGACAAGGAGCCATCCAACATGAGGCCTGTCCCACCCAGCACACAGCCAAATGGCTATAACCACATGAGGTGTAAATGTCACTCACTGAAGACAACAGCCACTGGTATCCAACAGCATTACAGACTATGTTGTGCAAGTGCTAGCTGTGCAACATGACTGTACAAGGAAGTAGTCATCTAGCAGCTGTATACATGTACCTCTGGAATACACCCCTGCATGTGCCCGCATGTGGTGTGTCAACCTCTAGATGAATGGGTTATGGCCCATGCCAACACACTTCCCTCCCCATAGCCCTACTATAACAAGCCTGCTGATGTCATTCACTGTGAAATACACCTTTGAGAAAGATGTCACCCAGTAATCTCCATGGCGTGTCCCATAATCGTGTACTGCTGTAGTGTGATAAACTAGTGAGGTAGGAGTTCTAATCCCCAACATAACTGTGTGTGTTCGACATGACAACTGTGTGTGTTTGTGTGTGTCCCTGTCTGTCTAGAGAGCAATGCATTTTAGGCTAGTCACACACACTACAATTCAAATGCCCTACTTTGGCAAGGCCGCTGATGTAATTCACTGTGAAATACACCTTTGGGAAAAATATGGGCCAGTATTCTCTGTGGCGCATCCTATGACTGCGCACTGCTGTAATATGATAAACTAGTTAGGCAGGAGTTCTAATCCCACACATGGCAACTGTGTGTGTATCCCTGTCTGTGTAAGGAGCAATGCATTTTAGGCCAATCACACTCACTACAATTCAAATGCCCTACTTTGGCAAGGCTGCTGATGTCATTCACTGTGAAATACACCTTTGGGAACCATGTAGCCCAGTAATCTCCATGGTGCATCCTATAACTGCATACTGCTGTAGTGTGATAAATTATTTAAGTAGGAGTTTTAATCCCAGACATGGCAACTGTGTGTGTGTGTGTGTATATGTCTCTGTCTATGGAGCTCTGCTTTGTTAGACTAGTCACACTCACTACAATTCAAATGCTTTAATTTGGCAAGCCTGCTGAAGTCATTCATTGTGAAATACACCTTTGGGGAAGCAGTACTCCAGTAATCTCTGTGGCGAGTCGTATAACAGCATAATGCTGTAGTATGATATAGAACTCTGGTAGGGGTTCTATTCCCACACATGGCAGATGCAGATGTTTGTGTGTGTGTTTCTATGCCTGTACAGGGAGAAATGCTTTTTAGGCTAATCACACTCACTACAAATCAAATGCCCTACTTTGGCAAGCCTGCTGATGTTATTCAATGTGAAATACACCTTTGGGGAAAAAGTACTCCAATAATCACTGTGGCATGTCCTATAACAGCATAATGCTGTAGTGTGATATAAAACTCTGGTAGGGGTTCTATTCCCACACATGGCAGGTGTGGATGTTTGTGTCTGTGCTTCTTTGTCTGTGTAGGGAGTAATGCTTTTTAGGCTAGTCACACTCACTGCAATTCAAATGCCCTAATTTGGCAAGGCTGCTGATGTCATTCACTGTGAAATACACCTTTGGGTAAGAAGAGCTCCAATAATCTCCGTGGTGCATCCTATAACAGCATAATGTTGTTGTGTGATATAGAACTCTGGTAGGGGTTCTGTTCCTACACATGGTTTGTGTGTGCGTTTTTATGTCTGTGTAGGGAGCAATGCTTTTTAGGCTAGTCACACTCACTACAATTCAAATGCCTTACTTTGGCAAGCCTGCTGATGTCATTCACTGTGAAATACACCTTTGGGGAAAGAATACTCCAGCAATCTCTGTGGTGCATCCTATAACTATGTAGTGCTGTAGTGTAATAAACTAGCATGGTAGAAGCTCTAATCCCAGACATGGCAGGTGTGTGTGTCTCTGGGTCTGTGTTTGTCATTTGTATCCTGTGTGGAGGTGGCTGTGAGTGTGTAACAACTGGACTCGTTGTGGAGTTGGTTTTGCAAATTTATTGGCCCTAGTACATGTCACAATGTCTACCTTACACGGATAACAGATGTGAAATAGCTGAGAGGCTAGGGTGCAAATCCATACCCCTACATGTGACCTCAAGGCCTGACAAACAAAGTTAGCAACCCTTGTATTACCCAGAAAACACTCTCAACCCATGTCTCATACACACACACACACACACACACACACACACACACACACACACACACACTTGCCTATGCAACAACCACTATGTTGGTAGTACCCTGCATATTGCCCACTGATAGTAACCATGGTGTGAATGCAGAGGGCATGGCACCCAGCCCATCAGTTCAACAGGCACATACATGCAGACAGTGCATCTTCCCTATGTTCCACACTGGGCACCTGCAATACCTGTGGTGCCATCAAATGTGACCCGCAAAGGACATACCATGCCTTAAACACATGCCCTGTATAGACAGATTCCACTGACACCAGGGAATACTTGTATTATGCTATCAATGTTGGTGCAGGGTCAACCTGCTGTCCATTACCAGTTCCCACCACATGAGGCCAGGACTAGCACATCTGATGATAAAAATCTGTGTACAAAACATGGGCCAGACACTCCAGGTACAGTTACACATGTCACTGTACATGCATGTGGGATGTGTGCACACCTCAGACACCATCCATGTCATGGACTAAGGAACACGTACATGGCAACAATGCACAGCAATGGCCACACACAATAGTTACCCATGTGTCTGGATGGTGGATACAATACCCACCTGAGTGGGTCAATCCAGACACTACACCCCTGAGCCACACTGCATACCACTGTCATGTGGCCTGATGCCAAGGTATACCCATCACCTAGCCTTGTATAGCCATCTGGCACAGTCGACCACTACATACCCGTGAAGCAATGCACCCATGCATGTCAGTACTGGCATCCTGTGTCTGTGTGTGTGGTGTATGGTGCCTATGACTACATTCACACTCACCACAACTGGCATTGGCATATTGAACCATGCTGTCTGATGTCAGACACCTCCACATACTCTTTGATCATATAACCTCTGGATAACCCCTGTGGTGTATGTGATACCTGCACAGTACTGTATTGTGGAAATCTAACTAGTGAGGAGTTGTATTCCTGACCCTGCCAAGTGTGTCAATGTGTGTGGGTCCCTGAGAGAGTGTGGCTGTGTTGACGGTGACACCTGTTCATGCGGACAGGCACGTGCACTACACATACTGTATAGCTACCATATCACTGTTACAGATGTCACTCATCATCACATATACATTTGGAGGACTCCTCAACATATAACCTATGTGGCACATCCAATAACTGCATAGATATGTGATAGCAATACATAGTCAGGGGTTTGATACCCTGTACTGGTAGGTGTGTGACACAACCATACTTAAGTTTTACTCTCTCACCCCTCCCGGACCTATCTTTCCCTCTGTCTGCCTCTCTCACTCCCTCTATGGTGGATGTGGAGACTTACACCTGGTTTACTTATGCAGCAGCATGTGTATTGTAAGTGATGCTCATGATCAGCTGATGGCCTCTGCATGAATTGCAGCCCTCCTCTAGCTGATTGCATGTGGAACAGCTGTGGTAACATTCCCATAGCCAATTGCATGGAAACACACTCCACTATCTAGGAACATCATGTCGATGTTGGGCCTTTTCATTCACTGTGAGGAGGACCTAGATTTGTTGTCTGGCAAACAGCATCACAGATGGATTGGGGATTTACCTCTAACAACATACACTGTGGAAACAGGCCAACACACAGGAGGGGGATGTGCCTGACATGACTACAGAATATAGGTGCTGCTATACTGCATTTGGAGTAATGTTGGTTTAACAGGGTGTGTGTCGATATGGCTGTCCTACATGTTTTAATACCCGTCATGTCAATGCTATGTTTATAAGGAAACCCCCTTCTGTAGGGTCATCTGCAGACTGGGCAGTGTGTGGTGCCTTTTGTTTCTTGTGTTACCTGCAGAGCATCTATCTGTGAACTGCAGAAGCACAGTGTGAAGAATGCAGTCAGTACATGGTGACAGCCATGAGAGTTACTGACTTCATATCCTTCATAGGACATATGTTGCAACAAACTCTTGTTACAACAATAAAGGTATGAGGTTATCACAGCAACATGTCAATATTGGCCTTGTGTTTGTGTCTCCAGCCACAACTCTGTCAATCTTTGTGCATATATCATACAGTAAGAGGTGCATATGTTATGTACAATACATTTATTGACATCATATCTGATTACAAGCTAGTAAATTATCACACTGCTACACATTATGTATAGTAGGGGTTATATTTGAGGACATAACCTGGGCATTCTGTGTTTGTGTGTACAGTACTGAAGTCTGTGTACTTATGGTGATTGTCGACAGTATGTGTACTGTGAATGTGTACAGACTGTGGTAGATGTCATTGTTCTTGGCCCTGTTCTATCTGAAGTTACATGCTGCTCCACTGTATGAGACCCTATCGGCATACATGTTTGTAGGGTCAAACATACACATATCCCATACCACAGACAGGCATCGGACCACACTGTGTAGCAGCCCAGTATATTTAGGGAAAGTGTGTGAGTGGCACATATGAGGATGGTGTTGATCAGATAGTCCATATATTGTAATATTACGCTAGCTTACCATATGTGGCTGTGGCTGTGTTCACATTGGTTGTGATTATGCACTTTCACAAAATTGTCTGTTACTCTGTGCTGTGACATGCCTGTAGAGCCTGCTATATATGCAGGTACATGTGTATTCCCCCATAGGAAATGTAGGCCAGTGTTGTGGCCGTCTGCCTGTAGCCTGCACAGTGCTTTGTTACATGCCTAGCAGCTTAGTGTACTTACCCAGTGAGATGTTATGTCCAGATACTTGCCAGATGTACTGCTGCTGGGCCACCATAACAGTCATGTATCTCAGACAAAGCACTGGGATGCTGTACAGATGTATGTCACTAACTAGTGGATAGTATGTGGCCATGGCATCTCTGTATCAGTGGTTATTATATGTCAGGACAGACAGGGGTGTGTGAATGCATAACCTATGGGGACAAATGTATACCACTATTTACATGATATACCCATCTACATGGCTGTTAACATCCACAATGTCAGGCTTGGTCCACATGCCATGCACTAAGGGGTTCTGTGTATACCTCTGGACTGACCAGAGTGTGTCAGACTGTCCACATATATTGGCCATATCTCTGCTGTAGTCCACAGGATTGTTACTGTGCTAGCAGTGGTACTGTACTATGATGCCCTTAGGATGTCTGTCAGTAGCCAATTGTGCACATGTTAAAAGCAGATGTGACCTCCCACACACAACATGTCTGTGAATACAATCCCTATTACAGTAGCAATAGTCTACAAATATACTTGCAATACATATCTGACATATCCTTGCACTAAGAGGTTGGGACTATTGGGGCTGAGGTAGGGCTCCACTGCATGTTCAGGACATATGGTGAACATATATGTATATATAATTATCTATATATCTATATAGATATATACACATATACATATCAACATACATAGATGTATATGTATATGTACATATATATATATATATATATATATATATATATATATATACATATAAACAATCAGATATATACATATACAGAGCAATATATGTCTACACATATGCAGACAGAGATACATATGCACATATACGTATAGATATCTACATATATATTGACAGTAATAGGTATATCAGAAGAGATATGTACGCACATATAGTTATAGATATCTACATATATATCCACATAAATAGGCATATCTGTACACATAGGATGATATATATATATATATATATATATATATATATTGTGATTTAAAAGCTTGTTTTTTCACAAATTGTACTTATTTGACTGCCTGCACTTTTAAAAAGTTGTTTTTTGTTTAAATAATTTGTTTGAGTGTTGTAGGCTACACACTAAAGTGCGATAGCCTTTTCTGATTGTTGGTAGTCGTTTAAAGCTGTTTTAAGTGTATTTTTTACTGTTTTTTGCCTTATCTTTACAAAAAAAATAAAAAGTTCCTTGTTTCCCGCCTTTCTAAGCTAGTATACAGACCTACTAAAACAGCACTGGCAAAAAAATCACATAAATACACAAAATCATACTCGGAGGCTCTAAATAAAAACCTGCAAAAGCATCAGAGATCTCCAAAGCAAACACCCAAACAACCTGCACCTCTCGTCACAAACCACACAATGCATAAAACACAAAATCAGTGTGCCGCATAATCACAGCCCTTAAGGCGAAATAACATACCTAACACATTAGTAATAGGTGACTCTACAGTCAGGCACACTGACATCCCACTCACTAGGCTGGACATGCAGAAGGTTACTGTTAGCTGCCTTGCAGGAGCCAGAATCCACCACATAACACAAGCACTCAGGTCACTCCAGAACAAGTACAAATATGACTCTGTCATTGTTCATGCTGGTGTGAATGACCTGAGACGTACCTCCCAGGACTACATTAAAAGAGACATGGAAGAGCTCTCTGATCATGTAGCTCAGGCTGGTATGACCCTGACCCTGAGAAGCATCCTACCCTCACCAAGAATGATACCTCAGTATAAAGAAAAAAATTATCAATTTCAACAATTGGCTAAGCTTCTGGTGTCATTCAAAGGCGATCCAGTGTCTGTCAGCGTGGGACAACATGCTCGACATGCTGCGTTGCTTCGCAAAAGATGGCTCGCAACTGTCACCCCTAGGCTTTCTAATACTGGCCAAGGCTCTTGCTGCCCCCATATTGCCTTTTTTAGGCAAGGCTCAAAAGTCAAACCCACCTCCATAAACAGCACAATTAACAAAAAACTGAGGGTTATGCTACTCAACGCCAGGAGTTTAAATCTCAAAATACACGCGCTCGAAGCACTCCTCAGTATGGAGAATGTCAGCATCTGTACATTAACTCATTCACCTCGGAGCAGCTCAGAAAAAGCTGCCTGCTTAATTCCACCATAGGAACAACAATGCAGCCTGAGCTCATTTTCAGAAAATCCATTTGTAATACTATACAGAAAACAAATGTTCATAACTCTTTAACTGTAAGAGCTACACTAAAAATGTAAATGCGAAAGTTGTTCAGCAGACACTGACCTTTCCAACAGTGTAAATGTTGATAGGGCATATCAAAGTCATTATTAAATATTTGGCAAGGAATGCTGATATTCTGCAAATTTTTTACCTTTTTGGAAAAGCAAAGCACAATATCTTGGTCTATGTACCATGCAGACCCATATAATTTGAATTTAACTTGTTAGTATGAATGTCAGCTTTAAAATGATACTTTAACCATAACTGTGTAACACTCCTTTCATGAGATATTCACAGAAATATGATTAGTATATTATTTCTCATAATTGATAAATAAACAAAGCATAATATCCCATCACCTGTAACAGGCAGAGCCTACATATCAGTGTAGAAGGTGTGCATCTGAATGTCAGCTTCAAAATGATGCATCATTTGTGTGATTACCATGCTCCCTCGCAAAGATATGGGCATAATAATGAGAAGTATTGTAAATGTATAATTTTCATATTCGTGCAAGACTAAACAAACTGTGATGTCTGTACGTGTGTACAGTGCACAGACACAGTTCTTTTACCATGTTGTAAGGAGTAACACTGTCTTCAAAATGAGGTATTGCTTCACACAATGAGATGCTCCCTTGCAAAGCTATTTACCAAAATATGAAAAAAATCATAATTTCCATAACCTAAGTCTGAAACAAACTTTGATATCTGCCTATGAGTACAACATACAGGCACCATTCTTTTACCATGTTAGAACTATAAATAATCTTTTCAAAATGAGGTATTATTTAGCACATTCAGATGCTCCCTTGCAAAGTTATTTACCAAAATATGAAAAAAAATCATAATTTCCATAACCTAAGTCTGAAACAAACTTTGATATCTGCACATGTGTCAAACATACAGGCACAATTCTTTTATCATGTTAGAACCAGCAATACTGTCTTCAAATTTAGATATTACTTGGCACATTCAGATGCTCCCTTGCAAAGTTATTTACCAAAATATGAAAAATATCATAATTACCATAACCTAAGTCCCAAACAAACTTTGATATCTGCACATGTGTCAAACATACAGGCACAATTCTTTTACCATGTTAGAACCAGCAATACTGTCTTCAAAATGAGATATTACTTGGCACATTCAGATGCTCCCTTGCAAAGTTATTTACCAAAATATGAAAAAAATCATAATTTCCATAACCTAAGTCCCAAATAAACTTTGATAAATGCACATGTGCACAACATACAGGCACAATTATTTTACTACTATGAGATCTTCAAGAGCAACCTTGATGACTGGATGGAAAACCACAAACTTATCCCAGGGGTTCCACCTGTGTCCCTCACTGACAGGGCTGACAGGTGCTGACCGAGATTTCTTTTTTGGGATAAACTCTTGGCTGGGTTTCTAAGGGCCCCACGGCCATTAGCCGAGTAACCTCCTATGATCCTGTGTCTAGTTCTCTCTGTCTTTTTTATTAGGCTGTCCTTCCAAGAAATCCTTGGCTCTGTGCAGGAAATCCAGACTTCAGTACCAAACTCTTTGACCTCCTCTCTGCCTAAAGTGGTGGATATTCCACCTTCCCCTTCAGAAATGAGCAAAAGGTCTTTCTCTAAACATGCCAAAGGTCTGAGATCCAAGAAGACACCCACATAGGAATGGTTTTGATGGATGTACCTCATTCCTCAGATATGCTGGCCTCCAAACAGGCACTGCCAAATGTAAAAGTGAGGACTGTGGAAGTGTAGGTGTCTGATCTGGGGCTGAAAAGGTAACTCAGCTAAATTAACACCCTCAGACCAGATGGAAACATTAGGCACCTACATAATATTTGTTATGTCCCTTTCCATTTTTTTCCCTTGTTTTCCTCTTCTGCCCCCCCCCCCTTTCTAAAATGAAACAATCTGGTCAACACCATACTGGATTAGTCTAAGGCATCAAGTCTCTAACTTCAGGTGCTTGTGAAGGAGATGTAGGGAGATGTAGACTAATCTGAAAATTCCCGGGGCTGAAGCCTTAGAAGACATTGCAGTGCTGGAAAGCATGCTCTGCTCCAAGGCAAAAAAAAAAAAAAAACAAAGTGACTTGCAGTAGACATAATCCTGACATCAGTAGGGATGATCGCTATCTGCAACTGACACTCATTCATTCATTGGGTGCAAACAGGTTGCCTGATCTATGGGAGGGCTGATAATTGTCAGGCACAGGGGAGAAAGAAGAGCAGAAAATAAAACCTAAATGATGACTTCCAAATAATGTCAAACAGCTCTCTGATGGCCTCCTCTTGATGTACCCTTTGCACAGTAATGTAATTACACACACACAGTTCATTCACTCCTTCACCAAACGCTCTCTCATACACATACTCTGCATTCATTCATTTACCTAAATGATGACTTCCAAACAATGTCAAACAGCTCTCTGATGGCCTCCTCTTGACGTACCCTTTGCACAGTAATGTAATTACACACACACACAGTTCATTCACTCCTTCACCAATCGCTCTCTCATACACACATTTAGACACATCTACATTCATACACACACTCTACATTCATTTACCGATCGCTCTCTCATATACACACGCAGGCACTTCTACATTCATACACACACTCTGCATTCATTCATTTACCGATCGCTCTCTCATGCACACACACAGGCACTTCTACATTCATACACACACTCTGCATTCATTCATTTACCGATCGCTCTCTCATGCACACACACAGGCACTTCTACATTCATACACACACTCTGCATTCATTCATTTGCCGATCGCTCTCTCATGCACACACACAGGCACTTCTACATTCATACACACACTCTGCATTCATTCATTTGCCGATCGCTCTCTCAAGCACACATGCAGGCACTTCTACATTCATACACACACTCTGCATTCATTCATTTACCGATCGCTCTCTCATGCACACACACAGGCACTTCTACATTCATACACATACTCTGCATTCATTCATTTACCTAAATGATGACTTCCAAACAATGTCAAACAGCTCTCTGATGGCCTCCTCTTGACGTACCCTTTGCACAGTAATGTAATTACACACACACACAGTTCATTCACTCCTTCACCAATCGCTCTCTCATACACACACTTAGACACATCTACATTCATACACACACTCTACATTCATTTACCGATCGCTCTCTCATATACACACGCAGGCACTTCTACATTCATACACACACTATGCATTCATTCATTTACCGATCGCTCTCTCATACACACACACAGGCACATCTACATTCATACACACACTCTGCATTCATTCATTTACCGATCACTCTCTCATGCACACACACAGGCACATCTACATTCATACACACACTCTACATCTCTCATACACACACACAGGCACATCTACATTCATACACACACTCTACATTCATTCATTTACCGATCGCTCTCTCATACACACACGCAGGCACTTCTACATTCATACACACACTCTGCATTCATTCATTTACCGATCGCTCTCTCATGCACACACACAGGCACTTCTACATTCATACACACACTCTGCATTCATTCATTTGCCGATCGCTCTCTCAAGCACACATGCAGGCACTTCTACATTCATACACACACTCTGCATTCATTCATTTACCGATCGCTCTCTCATACACACAAGCAGGCACATCTACATTCATACACACACTCTGCATTCATTCATTTACCGATCGCTCTCTCATACACACACGCAGGCACATCTACGTTCATACACACACACTCTGCATTCATTCATTTACCGATCGCTATCTCATACACACACGCAGGCACTTCTACATTCATACACACACTCTGCATTCATTCATTTACCACGGCCATGGTCACACCAATGCTATAAAACAGTTTTGACTCAGCATTGAATGTGGAAATCAGTGAATAAAGTGTCTCTCTACTCTCACGCTCATTTTTTTCGTGATTTTGCAAGTTTAATAAAATTATATCAAAACTGCCAACACCCACGTTCTGAATACATTTAATTATTATAAGAAGCAGCAGACTGCCACATAAATATGACATACATATGATATCACACAATGACAACAAGTAAAGAAAGAAAGTTTAGGTCTGGGGGTGGAGTAGTTTGGCAAGCGGCAGCTTGGATTGCAAGAATCCAATTGGCTGTCACCACTTGCTTCACGGAAAACATACAGAATCAGCTTGCAGATACACAGTGCATGGCAAGCTGAGTTTCTCCAAAATGTTAAATACAAACATGATGTTACTCCACCATGAAAACAAAGTTGAGAAGGTACCTGACAAAGTTCAGGTACTTTTTCAACTTAATTTCTAACAGTGGTGCTAAAAAGGGACTGTGAATTTACTGGCACTTGTGGAAGGCACTCGGGTGAAACAGCTTACATTTTCAAGCGCCTCACAGAGCGCTCGGGTGTAAGCACTAAGGCCCCCTGAGAAGTTACTCGGGGTTAATGAGTTAACTGAAACCTGGTTCAAGGCTCCAGAGAGCACCCCAGCACTACTGGGCTGCATCTCATGCCACACGTTTCGGCCACAGAACACGGACTGAAACACAAAAGGAGGAGGTGTCTCCATATTCATCAAGGATACCAACACCTCCAGGTTAGTGGTGCAGCATGATACCTCTGAGGTCATCCACGTGCAACTAACATCGGACAAATCTGCAATTATGGCCTGCTACAGGTCACCCTCGATGACCCAGGACCACCATTTCACCTTTCTGGAGACACTGGAAAACATAAAGGTCCTACCGAACACCCTGATATTGGGCAATTTCTATTACCCTATGATTCACTGGGAAAACTACTCGAGTACAAACTCCCAGGCCCAGCACTTCCTGGAATTCATCAACTCAAATGCCCTGGATCAGCTGGCAAACTCCCCTACCAGAGGTGAAAACATATTGGACCTGGTCAACCTCAACATGGGCGACAGGTGTTCCACACTGGAGGTCAACCCGTCACTGGTTAGATCAGACCATAAACTAATCACTCTGGATGACCACACCCCACCACCATCCCCAACTAAGGAAATGACAGTAAAAAACTTTTCTAAAGCAAACTTCACCTTACTCACGACAGAGGTGGTAAGTTTCACAGCCCCCACGCTAAAGGATAACGATACCCAAAATGCAAAAACCTTTACAAATGCACTCTATGAGCACCTACAAGGAAGCATGTATCGTGCCAGACCTAGCAAAACCAAGACCCACTCTTCTATGAGAAGGAAAACAGTTTGGTGGACCCCTGCCATGAACAGGCTATACAACAGAAGGAGGAAACTAGTTCAGAAAAAAAGCAAATCCCAGGAAGGAAAGGCATCCCAGATCAGTATCAGTAAGAAACTAAGGTCCCTCATGAAATTACCCAAGGCTAAGTTTGAAAGACAAATAGCTAAAGATTCAGAAGATAACCACAAAGCCTTCTTTAATTATGTTAAGAATCTAAGTGGCAACTCGCAGATATGCACTGAACTAGTGCAAAACAGCACAAAATATAATGAACCTACTGATACTGCCAACATCCTGGAAGATAGATTCAGTGCAAACTTCACCCCCCTATCACCTCCAAAAGGGCACACAATATCGGAAAAGTGTAGTGCCCCAAAAATCACAGATGCACAGGTGAAAACAGCCCTTTCAACAGCCAAAAACATAGTGTCAGTGGGACCAGATGGTGTCCCAGGCTGCGTCTTGCAAGAACTACAGAATGAACTAACCCCCCCCCCACCTAAACACACTGTTCAACCTCAGCCTCTCCACAGTCTACATGCCCATAGAATGGCGCATAGCAATGGTTATTCCTCTCCATAAAGGAGGGGCCACAACTGACCCTGGTAACTATAAGCCTAATTAGCCTGGTCTGCAAGGTTATGGAGTGCATCATCATCATGGAACTCATTAACAAAGACATTTGGAGCACATCATCATCATGGAACTCATTAACAAAGACATTGGGAACCTCCAAACACTTGACCTGACCCAGTTCAGCTTTGTTAAGGGCAGATCATGCCTACTAAACCTGGTTGACTTCTTCGAGACAGTCACCAAGGCCATAGATGAGGGAAAGGTGGATGACACAGCCTACCCTGACCTCGCCAAGGCATTCAACACCATTCCCCATTCGGGTATTACAGAAAAACTCACCAGCCTGAACATAAACCCCTACATCACAAGATGGGTTGCCAACTGGCTTACAGACATAATTCACACGGTAAGAATAGTGGGCTCCAGGTCTGACTGTAAACCAGTCACAAGTGGTGTCCCGCAAGGCTCGGTCCTGGGACCCCTACTGTTCAGCATATACTTCTCAGAAGTACAGGCAAACACAGGAGGACTATGGCTAACCAAGTTCGCCGATGACTGCAAACTGGGAGCCATAATTGACTCTCCAGCTGACACGGACATCCTCCAAAGTGAGACGGACACCTGCTGTCCAAGTCATGGCCTCAAGCTAAATGCCAAAAAATGCATAGTCATCCCGTTTGGGAAAAACAAAACAATCACAAATTACCACATAGATGGCAGACCCCTTAATACAGAAGAGATAATAAGAGATCTGGGGACCCAGGTAGATAGTAATCTCTCCTTTGACAATCATATTGCCAAAGTAATTAGGAAATCCTTCTATGTGGCTTATCTAATAACTAAAGGGTTCGCATCTAGAAATAAAAAGGTTATAGTGCCCCTCTACTCATCACTCATTAGACCCATCATAGAGTACAATGCCCCATTTGGGATGTACCTCACAAGACATTTCCAACAGCTGGAAAGACCACAAAAATACCTCACCAAGAAGACTACTGTCCTCAAACATATGTCCTATGCAGCCCGACTAAAAAAACTCCAGCTGTACTCAGTGGCATATCGCTTATTCAGAGATGATCTCTGCCTGACTTACAAAGCCATGTCCAACTCAGAATTGATGGATATGCTCCACCTAAAGAAATCCAAGTCACTGCGAGCCACACGCTCTAGTGAGCTAAACCTCACCACAACAATAAACAGAACATGCTGGATGGAGAGATTCCTGTCACAGAGACTCTCCATGCTTTGGAACAAAATTCCAAACTACATTAGGCAGAGCCCCTCACTAACACTCTTCAAGAGGAACCTTGACGAGTGGATGGGTAACAGAAAATACACCCCTGAGATCACTTCATTTGCTCTGCTTGACAGAGGATCAGTTAATTAATCAATGGGGTGGTGAAAGCCAACACACTCTGGCTAGGCTTATAAATGCCCTCAGGCAGATAGCCTAGTACCTACTTATGAACCTATATATATATATATATATATATATATATATATATATATATATATATATATATATATATATATATATGTGTGTGTTAGTATGTACATACGAAGAAATGTACATATGGCCATATATATGTTGCACTATACAGATGTGTATACAGACATATGTATGAGTATACATGTGTATGTACATGTAGACATATATCGACCTATTATATGTATATATCAATATTCCTGTCATGTGTAAACCTCACTGTTGTGTATACCCACCCAGATGTATCTCATCGTATGTGTCTGCTATGTGTACATTATGATACAACAACATATGTGATGTAACAGTCATATTAATAACAAGTACTACACAATTGTGGAAGTAAAGCCAATTGTTCAACACTACTCAATATGTGTATTGACAGATATATTGGTAAAACACCAGCTGTCTTCACAGTGGTCATGGCGCAGTGGTTACGTGTTGTGACTATAATGTAGAGGGTCATGGTTCAAGACCTGCAAGGGCTGTTTATTTTGTTGCTGGGCAGAACAAGGTCTGCCGGATAGAGAGTGGTTAAGGCAGTCTTGAGCAGCTTTAAGAGGGTTTGCGTGGGCTTGCATGAAGCTACGTGGTGCTAAGCTATCGGTAAACATACGGGTGCTTACACAGTGTAGGCTTCGCTTACAAGTGCGCAAATCAGCTCAGCTGTTATATTGCAGCAATGCTGATACTTGCTAAGCATGGCTTAGCCCTGGTAACCAGTTCACACCACCCAGTCTGATAACATAGCAGGGTAATGACATCTGTAATAAGTGTATGTAATGCCATGTACAATACATGTGCTTATGTGCTGTCATTACAGTAGCAAGGGGTAGGAGTGTCATGCGTGGGAGTCAGATGCATATGAGGCCTGTACAGCACTGTCATCCATGTGAATATGTTACATACAGGTGTAGTAGCTCAGGGTACATGCTGTCACACTGGCATGTAGTGTATTATGGTGGTACTACTGTTGATAGTGCTTACCCAGGCAAGAGCAGAGTGCTAAATGTAGTACTGACAACAGGCACACCTGCAGGCATAGCTGAACTCTGAGGCCTCCCTGTTGTATCCCTGGTGTGTGAGCTGTGTCACAGTATATAACCCCTACTGGGTAATGATCTGACATGTGGAATGTAACTGTAGACTACCGGCTGTGCAGCACATGTTAGTGAGGGCTTCTGACATGTAGTTATGGCATACATATTGTTGTCAAACGTCTATCTGTCAACATACTCATCCTACTGCAAAGCTACTTGCCAAGCTGATGACTGTCAGACCCTGTACAGATGTGCAGATGGCAGGTATCCGGCTGGGATATGAACATGCAACCTAAGCTTGATTAAAAAAGCAACAACCACAAGTTCCACCAAAAAATTTAATAAAAAGCTTAGGTTATCTTCTCTCTCTGACGTCTTGGCCAAAAGCCTTCAAGGAGTATAATACATGCAAAAACTGTGACCATATATATATATACACAAGTACAGCTGTTAATTAACCATTCAGCATTTAACAATTAATTAAGCAATGCTTTCCAATTAAACTCTTCATTTAATCCATATGGAAACATTGTTTTAAATTTTAAAATATACATTGCTTCTTTTTGTACTAAAACAGATTTAATATCTACATTATAATTTCCAGGTAAACAAACTTGCTCTAAACAGTCGCTTTAAGATAATTACTCATGCCCCCATGAAACTGTATAAAATGTAGAGCTACAGGGCTATCTTCCTTACAATTATTTATATCCCTAATATGTTCTAGAAGTCTTAATTTAAACGCCCTTTTGGTCTCCCCAATATAAAACTTTTTGCATGGACATTGTAGACAATAAATCACACCTACTGTATTACAATTATAAAAATTCTTTGTATTAAATTTTATATTGTTAATTGCATCAAAAGAAGGCACAATAAATTTACAGGCCTTACATTTCCCACAACCAAATGTGCCTAACTTAGTAGGATCTTTGTACAACACAAGTGGGGGTAAACTAAATTTACTCTTAACTAAAAAGTCTTTAATACTCTTACCCCTACGATATGAAAATTGTAGATTTAGTTTCAACCAATGTTGTACACTATTTAAGGAACATAAAAAGTTCCAAAATTGCCTAACAATCTTTACAAATATATCAGTAAAGGAGCCAAAAGTAGTCACAAAATATATGGTCTCCTTTATATCACATACTTTATTATACAACTTGACATCATAGCCATGTGAAACAAAAGATTTTGAACCCATTTTTTATTACCATTAAACAGTCTATCAAGACTGTTGTTCAAAATTTCATTACTATAGCCTCTAGATACAAAAGATTGTACCATAGAATTCAGTTCTTTGTTAAAAATTTCAGGCTTATTACAAAGTCTATGTATTCTTAACATCTCACTGTAAGGAAGAGCATTTAAAGTATGTGGGGGATGGCTACTAGTGCCATATACATATTGAAACCCCCCTTCAAATTTTCTATTTAAACATGTAACTAAGTTCTTACCATCAGAAATGTCAAGAATTACATCTGAAAAAGGAACATTAGTCCCAACTTTTAAATCATCAAACTGTAGGTTCCATCTATTATTATTCAAATCACCAATAAAATCCTTGATGTCAGATTCACTACCATCCACCAGGAATATCAAATCATCTACATATCTATAATAATGAATTACATGTGTATTAAAAAAAATATGTTTATAGATGATTTCTAGCTCAAATAGCCCCATAGCAAGATTGGCATACATGGGGGCAAAAGGAGCCCCCATGGCCGTACCTTGTATCTGCTGATAAATATTGTCATTAAATTCAAAAAAATTATGTGTTAATGAAAAATAAACCAATTCAACTATATACTCAGTAACTGGTGAATCCCCTAGAAAGAACCTAATGGCTTCTATACCAAAATGATGTTGAATATTGGTGTATAGGCTCTTCACATCAATAGTAACCCAACGCATATTCTGTTTAAAATTTACTTTCTTAATCCTTTCCAAAAAATCAAAAACGTCTGTAATATGCGACGGTAACTTTGTAACATAAGGTAAAAGAAAATGATGCAAAAAAATACATAAATTATGTAAAAAATACTGACCACCTGAAACTATGGGCCTACCTGGAGGTCTTAACAAGTTCTTATGTATTTTTGGCAGGCAATAGAATAGGGCCATCTTACAGCCATCCACTTTAAATTTTTGTTTAACCTCATGCTGTAAAAAATAGCCCAATCTAACCCCTTTGTTAATAAGAATCAAATATTCATCAATAGATGATAAATATATATTGGAATCCACAATTTTATATGTGTTGGTGTCCCTAAGGTGTTCCATACACATATCAAAATACTTGGTTACTTCCATCACCACTAGTTTGTTCCCCTTATCAGATGGCTTAAATACAACATTTTTTAAACTAGCAAGTGTCATTAAGGCCTTCCATTCCTTATACTGCATATTGTAATTAATATTTGTCTTCTCACTCATAAAATCTTTATATGCAATTTCAGTAAAGTGATTAATCAAATTAACACAGTTACATACATCTCCATTAAGAGTATTAGGAATAAAGTTGCTAGAAGAAGGTACTTTAGATGTATCCAAATTATAATAGGCATTCATAACATCATCTGACACACAAGAATGAAAGCTATCTGACAAACTACTATTGATGTCATTATTAGAAGTAGAAAGTGAGAATGGATTATCTCTAAAAAAATACTTAAGATGTAGTTTTCTACCAAACATAAATACATCTTTTTGGATGTCATGCAATCTTGTAACTACAGTTGGAACAAATTTCAGTCCCTTACTTAACACAGCTAACTCTACATTATTAAAGTGGTAATTAGATAAATTAATCACATATTCTTTAGTATTTATATTATATACATCAGGCTGGTGATTATCGTTTACCACGTTTGAGTCCTTTCTGTTCGAAACGTTGTCCCCCTGTATTAACGAACTGTTCCCGCGTACACTTCTGTCCTCTGGCATGTCGAAAGTTGGTATTCGGCTCACCACGAAAAGTTTGGCGGAAATTCTCAGTTTGTTCTGCTTGAGGAAGCACAGGATACTCAGTATCAAGGTTATCATCTTCGAACGAAGTATATCCGCTTTCCGATGCCGAGGAATATTGAAGCTGGTTTCCAGGCAAGTTAGGAGAAAACCTAACTTGCTTGTGTCTCTTGTTACGTTGAGCTCTGGACAAGAAAGCTGTGTTGTTCTCATAGTCACGCACATCACGTATCAACTTTCCCTTCTTTCTATCAATTAAAGTGACCTCGTACTCTTTAAGTTTCAAATTAGTTTGTTTTAAGAATTCTTCAAGCGTTCAAACCTAAGCTTGATTGACTGACATGTCTGCCCAGCTGTGTAAGAACTGGCACATATATGAGATAACACACTGTATGCACCACATGCCATGGGTATCTCCACTACACTACCACAGTCAACAGAACATGCTTGGGTACAGGTCTCCATCACAGACACTAACCATGTGCTGTAATGCATGTTGCATACATGTCAACTTGATCACCTCAGTGGCTATGTGCAGAAGGCACCTGGAGGATTGGCTGATGCATGTCATTCTCACCCCGAGGGCCACCAAAGTAGTGTCTGTCAATAAATTGCCTGCTGCCACATGGCAGGTGGCAGGATACCACTGTACACACAACCCCTATACAATCCATCTCTCCTTGGACAATAGCAAGGTACACAGCTATGACCACCTGCAGCGATGCACCCCGTACTGACACATGTGTATGTATGCATGACTTAGTATAGCAGTGTCTGTGTGTTAGCACACCTGTACTTGGGAATTCCATGAGGGCCTTCACAACCACTGCAACACCCACTGCCATAGTCAGTTTTGGCTGCTGCTGCATGGGATATTATGGGTCCCTATCAGATGATTGAAACGCCATTTCCACAAATATGAAATGATCGGCACGTATTGTGCAAACTACATAAATGCCGAACGTCCAAATCAGCGAAATCTGAAATGGTGAAGTGTTTGGTTGGCCCGTCTGTGGTATAGCTTCGTAAGGTAAGTGTGTAAATAGGTAACGTATGTAAGATTTAGTGTAGTGTTAGAAATAGGGTTTTGTTAAATGCATTTATGTGTATTATTTATTTTGTTAGGGTATATCTCAGTAGGGGAAGTGTGCGGTAGTTACGGATATTAGGGTTAGGGAGGGGTTAAGGATAGTGCATAGATAGTTGAGTATGTGGGGTTTTAGTGTAGGGTTAGAAGTTGGGTTTTGGTGCTTTACTTTAGAGTTAGGAGTAGGGTTTGGTTAGTGTATGTATGTGGTTTATTTACTTTGTTTGGGTAGGTAGTACATAGTGGGTGGTGGGGTTGGCCGACTATGACCGTTCAATATTTTAAATTTTGTGGTTTAGTGAGTTCGGTCTATTCGCAGTTCGATTAATACATGTCGCTTTTTTGGTATTCTCTGAAATGGATTTTGGCAGAACTGATATAGACCCGGATATTACATGTACCCTGTTAAGCTCCTCTCCATACTGCCTACACAAGCCTTGCAGTACCAGCACAACAGTGTTATACAAATAGGTTGATAGGCATGGGATACCCCTTGTGTTCTGGCAAGTGTGTGTACGTGTACATGTCTGTATATCTGTAGGGTACAGCATTCCAAGGCCACATACTCCTATTACAATACCCATTGCCACACAGTAGTACAGATAGTGTTGTTGCTGCTCATAGGTGAGGCATGACAATGCAACACCCTACTACGCATGTGGCATGTGCATTAGTTGCATATCCCTGTAGTACCACTGTTAGGGTATACTATGGGTTGTATCACAGTTGTGGCCAATGTGTGATGGTGGGTATGGCACAGTGTCATCATGGGTTACAGGGAGTACAATATTCACTGGGGGATGTGGGTGCTGTGTATACTGTCATTACACCACTGTACACCTGGTATATGTCCCATGTACCACATTATGGTTGTCACTGTCACCATCGACCATACAGGTAACTGACACCACAATCCAGGCCAGTTATGCATGAGCTGTGTGCAACCTACCTGTAACACATTGGACACATTGGGCAAGTTAGTTAGCAGTGATAGGACCTGGTCTTTTGTATGTGTGTCTGCCTGTTATGTGTCTGTTAATGTGTATATGAAGGTATGTCACACTACGTATTGTCCATATGCACCTATTACATCCCCCATTAGCATACTGTACATGTCTGGGGATGTTCTGCATGTAACATGTAACCTGAGACACACCTCACTCTAAATGCTGTGTGGTGTCTGCAATGTAAGCCACACATTTCAGTATCATTGCATACCTAGGTAGGGGTCTAATCCCAGTGTTGCCAAGTAACAGTGTGTGTGTATGTGGATGGGTCTACATCAGGTTGCAGGGTATACACGCCCCAGCAGGTCACCTGTCTATGTGGCACAGGCAATAACCGTTATACTAACCTGTGATGTGTTCAACTGTACCCCAGATATGTCACAGCCATGGTGTCACAAAAGTGCCATACCCCGTTGTGGAATATGACTGCAGACCATCCTCATGCTGACACATGTACACCTACAACACACATGAATAAGATTATAGAGACCGCATTCAACCAGTGTTACTAACAGCTATAATGCATCATTGCTGGATGGCTACACTACCTGACATATATGCTTTACACTTCACTCCTTACAACATATTACACTGCAGTACTGTGGTACACTGTAGTACAGTCACCATGTGCATCAGAACCATATTAGCCTGTCCCTGCATCAATGGTATTGATGACAGAGATGTGGCACAGGTATCATCATATGCAGAGCGTATGTTGTTGGTTTGCCACAGGCTGGGGGTGGACTATACATCTGACACCATATGTGTGGGCGACGGGTGTACTGAGGTGGGCTGGACATGGTGATGTGGTGTGTGTAGGTGTGGGGTTGCCCTTGGTATGTTTGTATAGTGTGTGGGTATGCATGCACACAGTTCTGCCATGTGGCTGCCCTACACAGGTGTTTATGGGCAGCTGCAGACCATACCTGGCAGGGTGTGCAGTTCACTGCCTCTGGCCATGGGCACATGGACTGTGTCTGCTAGGGGTTCTATGGGCATGCCCAGGTACAGGCCTCGATGTGCTATTCTCACCTGCCGATGACAAATGTCCTCTGGTATCAGTTCCCTCCTGGGATTGGCCAGGACCATGTGCACGTGGCCTGCTCTGGTGTGGTGTGGACAACACCCCCCACACTGCCGGGGATGGTACTGCCACTATGGGAGCCCCTTGGTGTCCAAGCACATCTACGTTGACTGCCAGCTTTTGGTGTCGCTGGCCTACATCCACACAGTCATAGCCACACCCCCAACACAAGTTCAAGCACGGACATACCACAGGCGATGAAGGCCATCATCTCACCATGCCATCTATCCATGAGCTCGGTATAAGCATGGATGGCACCAGCCAGTTCATGGATGTTGTCGCTTACAGATGTAAGAGCAGTCCTCTGCAGCCTCAGGCCCTTTCTGGTGTAATGTTCCATATGTGCCTGTGCCTCCATGACAGCCTGAAACATGCACTTGCTGGTACCAGCTATGTCGCCTCTGCCAGGGGCATGATATCCAGCGGCCCTACCACAAGCACCCTGGGACATCTGCCTATGTGGTGCCCTGCTGGACATCTGGATATGCCTACTGCGACCAGACACAGTAGGCGTGGTTACCACACTTTCCTGTGCACTGCCACCAAATGCCAGCTGTCCTGCCACTATGGCCACTGGTGATGGGATATGTATATACACTGAAACTGTGTGTGGGGTTGGGGTGGCTAATGGGGGATGTCAAATGATGGCTCAGTGTCGGCCCCTGAGAACCCCACCTGTGCCTCAATAGTATTACCATCATTTTCGGTGTCTGTATGAGCACCAACATCAGATTGCATGCAGGAGGGACCCTGACCCACCTCACCACCTGTGGGGGAAAACAATAAATGCACTTTAAAACCTGTACAGCATTGCCTAACAGTACACACACACACACACGCACACACACACACACACACACACACACACACACACACACACACACACACACACACAACCATAATACTACCTGTCCGTGACTTTACAGACAGTCCCATGTATATGTCCATGTGTACCCCATCCTGCATCACACTTGGTAACATACACACATTGATACCACTCATTAACTTATCAGTCCTCTAAATGCCTACACAAGTGGTCACAGCACAAAACCTGTTACTACATTACCTGCCTAACCTGTGTGTAGTGGTTTTAGATGGCCTCACTGCTGTCATTCAGTGTTCACCCTGTGTATGTCCAGAAATCATCAGCATGGCCCCTATATGTGTGGGCTACTATGTTCTATCCATAATATCATGCACTGGTAAGTCATGTATATGTAATGCTCAGTACATGCCAGATATGCTGCTCATCAGCCTATCATGTGACAACTGTAATATTTGGATACACTCCCTGGTGTTGACTAGTACTTCCCCAATGCATCTGTAGTGCTGCATAAGTGGGTTGTGGGTGATCTCTTTGCTGAATGTGATATTAAGGGTGTACCTGGTGTCTACCTCCCCTCTCAATGCCTGTTCCATGCTACAGACCATATTATACTATCAGTTGTCTTGTGATTACACACATGACAAGTATTCCTGGTGTGTAATGTGGCAGTCTATGTCCATGTACTGCATGATCAGAAAGGGATGTACTGCTGTATGAACACCCAAGAATCACACATGTGCATATATGGCCAGCCACACAAACACACACACATACACACACGCATCCTACATGTATCAACCTCCCTCCACTTCACCAGAGTGACCCTACAGATAAACTAACTGCCCACCAGGATACACGCACACACACATACAGGTGAGGCTGCACAATGATAGTACACACAGTCCTCCTATTACCCCTCTGTCAACATGCATAACATATGGTACCCAACAGCATGCAGTGCAGCTATAGTCAATCCATGCTAGCAACAGTATACATGTGTGTGATGCATGTGCTGTGTCAATAGGTGAAGCCCCTTCCTCTGGATATCACTGCACCCATGTACACAGAATTGTTGTGCACCTGTTCTGCACCCTGCCATATACTGTGCACCACACCTCACAGGTGTACAGCCTATTGCTGAATGTGCACTACTGTGTCAGTTATGTCAGCTTTAATGCTCACAGCCCCTATGTTTTCCAGCAACACATACCTGAGATGACATGTGGACAGATATCATTTGTGAATGCCTGATGTCTGAGTCACAGCTCTCAACATCAGCGGACCATGTATGACCAATCCAATACTCTTACACTGACAACCATCAGAGCATAATGTGGCTATGAGGGGTGTACACACCCTTATTGATATGACGCACCCATCCTTGATCTGCCATGGGACCACATCACCGCATATCTTAACAGTACATGAGCCCGATATATGACATATTTCCTGTACTTTCACATGCACTGTCTATGGAATGTGTTAGGTGTGCAGATGCTGACAGCGATGCATAAACACCGTGTGGGCATATGTGTGCATACCCTTATCATGATGGTTTTTTGCATCTCTTGTTGTGTGTACTACAGCAGTCACTACTCATGACAGGGGTATACCAGCATGGGCCATTTACATTTGCCAGTGTATGTTCAGTCTTCCCAACATGTCCCCCTAATCTGCATGATTACAAGGTCTTCTCATGTGCACATCCCTTGGTGTTTACACACTGCCATCACTATTGCTGTGGGGGTAGGGTTATGACTGCCACAGGTCCTGAACCTGACTATGTGCAGATACAGCCATTCTTAGCATCCCTGCTGCAGTGCACTGGTGTGTCATGCTGACACCACTCCCCCCTTCTTCAGCCTTTTTGCAGATGCATGACAAGTAAGCCCTACATAGCCCTCAGCTTTGGCCGGCTAAAATCTAGCTGTATTCAACTGGACGTATAAGAGAATTTAAGTACCTTTTATCTGCACTTTTTTCAAATAATACAGCATTTTAATTGATTTATTTGTGTTGCATTGAATATTAACTGAACTGGAAGTTTTGACTTTGTTTTGTCAGTTAGTGCTTGCTAGATTTTTATTTCCTGTTAGTAATTGCAGGCTGGGGTAGTCTCATTCATTGATATCCTGTCACTGCCTATTTAAGTGGTACATTTAGGAATATTTTCTGCTTAAAACCTCAGCTCTGGCTGGCTAAGATCTAGCTGCATTCAACTGGACGTATAAGAGAATTTAAGCACCTTTTATCTGCACTTTTTTCAAATAATACAGCATTTTAATTGATTTATTTGTGTTGCATTGAATATTAACTGAACTAGAAGTTTTGACTCTGTTTTGTCAGTTAGTGCTTGCTAGATTTTTACTGCCTGTTAGTAATTGCAGGCTGGGGTAGTTTCATTCATTGATATCCTGTCACTGCCTATTTAAGTGGTATATTTAGGAATATTTTCTGCTTAAAACCTCAGCTTTGGCTGGCTAAGATGTAGCTGTATTCAACTGGACATGTAAGAGAATTTAAGTACCTTTTATCTGCACTTTTTTCAAATAATACAGCATTTTCATTTTTTTTATTTTTGTTGCATTGAATATTAAATGAAGTGGATGTTTTGACTCTGTTTTGTCAGGTAGTGCCCCGCCTACCCTCCCTGTTTTGTTTTGGTGTTAATCTTGGTGGCTTTGAAACTGCATGCCCCTCTTGTAAATTTGTGTTTGGATACTCCTTCTGGGCCCATCTCATTTGCTCACTCAACTGAGTGCAGTGAGATCATATTCTGATTTCAGGCACTCCTGCTGTGTACACAGAGAGCATCTGGGAAAGAAAAATGAACAAAACAAAATAAAAAAAAAATAAGCTTGTTTCCTGCCTTTCCTGTAAGTTGTCTAGACTGTTTGTAGGCTTCTGAGCCCCCAAGCCTTTCTGTGCTGGAGGGAAGTCTTCTAGCTTAATTTTGTTTCTTAGAACTAGCCAGTTTTCTAGTTTCAGCACTCAAATCTGTTTCTTTGAACTCAGCACTTGTTCAGAACTCGTTGTAAGCACTAAATAAGCTGCAAATTACTACGGCACTTAACTTTCTTCACTTGTCTAGAGGAAAGCAGTTTTTAGCACTTAATAAATAAGCACCTATCCAGGCATTTCTAAGGGTCAGCTCCCGGTGATTTCTCCTGTCTACCTGATAAATCTGGGCATCTTGGGGTGATGCAGCAATTGCCTCATGTATACAGACAACCCTCTCCTCCTACCAACCAACACTACAACATGTGAGAGATGCACTTATATAGCCAAACTGGAAGCAAAGCTTTCTTCACCCAAGACTGGACTAGACAGTCAAGAGGAGAAGGTAAGCACTTGCACCACACCACACTCGTCACACCACCAAAACACACACATAGAAACACAAAACACACACCTACATTCATGGAGGCTCTCAATAAAAACCTGCCCATGCATCAGGGACCTCCAAAGCAGAAACGCAAGCAAACTCCACCCCCAACACATCCCAAATGACACATAGCCCACAAATTCAGTGTGCCACTCAACCACAGCCCATAAGGCATAACAACGTACCCAACACTCTAGTCATAGGTGACTCTATAGTCAGACACACTGATGTTCCACTCACCAGACTAAACAAGGAAAAAGTTACTGTCAGTTGCCTGTCAGGTGACAGGATCCACCCCATGACACACGCACTCAGGTCACTCCACAACAAGTACAAATATGACACTGTCATTGTCCATGTTGGTGTGAATGACCTGAGACGTACCTCCCTGGACTACAAGAAAAGAGACATGGAGGAGCTCTCCAATCTTGTAGCCCAGGCAGGTATGACCCTAGCCCTGAGTAGCATCCTGCCATCACCCAGAGTGATACCACAGTACAAGGACAAAATGATTGACTTCAACAATTGGCTAAGCTTCTGGTGTCATTCTAAAGGGATCCAGTATTTGTCTGCCTGGGACGACGTGATCGACAGACCACGATGCTTTGCCAGAGATGGCATGCACTTGTTGCCCTTGGGATTCCAGATACTGGCTAAAGCTCTTGCTAACCCTATAGTGCCTTTTTTAGGCAAGGTTCAAATGACAAATTCACCACCGTAACAGGTACAAGCAAGCAAAATCTGAGGGTAATGCTACTCAATGCTAGAAGTCTAAACATCAAAATGTACTCACTTGAGTCACTCCTTAAAATGGAGAACATCGACATCTGTGCAGTAACAGAGACCTGGGTCAAAGCTCCAGAGAGCACCCCTGCATCACCAGGCTATAATTCATACTACACCTTTCGACCACCTAACCCGGAACGAAGCACTAAAGGTGGAGGCGTGTCCATATTCATTAAGGATATCCACACCTTCAGGCTAGTTGCACAGCATAATGCATCCAATATTATCCAAGTGCAACTAACACTGGGCAAGACCGCAATCCAAACTGTAGCTTGTAACAGACCCCCCCACCATGCCCTAGGATTCCCACTCTTCATTTCTTGATACACTGGAAAGTATTAGGTTACAACCTAACACCCTAACAATGGGTGATTTCAACTATCCCACCATTAAATGGGAAAACTACTCATGTACCAACTCTTTTGCTCAACGTTTTCTGGAATTCATACATTCCAACACCTTGGATTAACGTATTCACATCCCCACCAGGGGCAGCAATATCCTAGACCTGGTCATTACCAACATGGGCAACTGGTGTTCCACACCAGGGTGTTCCACACCAGAGGTCAATTCCTCGTTGGTCAGATCCGACCACAAACTAATCACCCTAGACATCCACATACTGCCCCCACCCCCAATTAGGGAAACCCCCATAAAAAACTTCTCCAAAGCCAACTTCACACTTCTTAAGACAGTAGTGGCAAACTTTATGACACCCATACAGACAGACAATAGAGGTACAACTGCTGAATCCTACACAAATGCACTTTATAAGCACTTACATAAGTGCATGGATCATGCTATCCCTAATAGAAACAAGATGCTATGCTCCAAAAAAGGAAGCCAATCTGGTAGTCCTCTGCCATAAACAAACTCTACAACAGAAGAAAGAAACTATTGCAAAAAAGAGTAAAATCCCATGACTGGAGGAAGTCCCTGGTCAACCTCAGTAAGAAGCTGAGATCCCTCATAAAATCCTCCAAAGCTAGTTATGAAAACAAAATTGCCACTGACTCTAATGACAACCACAAAGCATTCTATAGCCAAGAATCTCAATGGTAACACTCAGATCTGCTCTGAGTTACATCACAATGGCACTAAATATTCAGAACCAACTGATATTGCCAACAACCTGGCAGATAGGTTCAGTGCTAACTTTACCCCCATCTCACCCCCAAGAGGGCCTATCTCTATACTGGAAGAATGTAAAGTTCCTGTAATCATGGCTGCACAGGTAAAAAAAACACACTTTCCAAAGCCAAGAACACAGCATCCATGGGGCCTGACAATATCCCAAGCTGTGTTCTACATGAACTACAGAATGAACTGGCACCCTACCTAAGTACCATGTTCAATCATAGCCTCACCTCAGGCTTTGTGCCCACTGAATGGCGCACCACGATGGTTATCCCACTCCACAAAGGGGGAGCCACAATGGACTCCGGAAACTACCGCCCCATTAGCCTGACGAGCCTGGTCTGCAAAGCCATGGAACGTATCATCATGAAACTCATAAACAAAGACACTGGTAATCTTCAAACTCTGGACTCTACCCAGTTCAGATTTGTAAAAGGCAGATCATGTCTTCTAAACCTGATTGACTTCTTTGAAGCAGTCACCAAAGCCATAGATGAGGGTAAGGTGGTTCACACAGCTTATCTAGATCTCGCCAAGGCTTTCAACACCATCCCCCACTCGGGAATTATAGATAAGCTCACTAAACTAGGTATAAATCCCTATGTCACAAGATGGGTTGCCAACTGGCTCATGGACAGAACCCACACTGTGAAAGTAGCAGACTCCAAATCCGATTTCAGACCAGTGACAAGTGGAGTACCACAGGGTTCAGTCCTAGGTCCTCTCCTGTTTGGTATCTACTTCTCTGAAGTACAGGCTAACACAGAAGGTCTCAGGCTAACAAAGTTTGCAGATGACTGCAAACTAGGAGCCATAATCAAAACTCCTAATGATGTGGACATACTACAAAAGGGCCTCACTGAGACAGATGCCTGGTGTCAAAGCCATGGCCTGAAGCTCAATGTAAAAACGTGTATTGCCATCCCCTTTGGTAAAAACTCTGCACCCATGAACTACCACATAGCTGGTAGTCTACTTAATGCCGTAAATGTGATAAGAGACCTTGGGACTCAGGTGGACAGTAGTCTCTCCTTTGATAATCACATCACCAAAGTGGTCAGGAAATCCTTTTACATGGCTCACCTCATCACAAAAGGTTTCTCATCTAGATAAAAAGAGGTCATTGTTCCCCTCTACTCATCACTCATTAGACCCATTATAGAGTACAACGCCCCTTTTGGTATGTACCTCACAAGATATCTGCAACAACTGGAAAGGCCACAGAAATACCTCACAAAGAGGATTACTGGCCTCAAACAGATGCCCTATGGAGACCGTCTCCAAAAACTCCAGCTTTACTCCGTCGCATATCGCCTACTCAGAGGCGATCTCTGCCTAACATACAGAGCTATGTCAAACCCAGAACTGTTGGACATGCTCCACTTAAAGAAATCCCAATCCCTCCAAGCTACATGCTCTAGGAACCTAAACCTTGTCACCACAATAAACAGAACATGCTGGAGGGATAGATTCCTGTCCCAGAGACTTCCCATACTCTGGAACAGACTACCTATCTATGTCAAACAGAGCTCATTAGCACTCTTCAAGAAAAATCTTGATGATTGGATGGGAAATAGGAATTTCACCCCAGGGATCACTTCTGTGGCTCTGCTCGACAGGGGCACAGGAAAATAATTTTCTTGGGTGGTGAAAGCCAGGGTACATTTTTGCCTAGGCTTATATAGGCCCTAGGGCCAATAGCCTAGTACCTACCTATGAACCTATGAACATGTGTGTCACTTTGCAGTGTCCCATACACTGAAAACCATGTGTTACAGCCTAGTCCCAGATGATAATGTGGACCACTGTAATGCCTTATGCCATAGTGTATCTCTGCAGCAGTTGCCATTGTCCTACAGGTATATACACTGGTGTTGCACTGTATATGGTTGTCATTCCAAACATGTCCCTACTGCAGGCCATGTCTCCCACCATTATGTTACTCCCTGTGGACACATTCCGCAATGACAGGATGTTAGTTATCATGCAGGTGTCTGACACACCATTCCAATACCCCATCATGGTCACCCCTGTGATGCTGTGCATTTCACAGCAACAATACATGCACATGTACATCATGCATTCTGGGTAGGTGTGTTAGATGTGTGCATGGAATATACCATCTCCAGTACATGCCTGATATATTGGCAAGCATCTACATAAACCATACTCACCAGCTACAGGCTGCTGCCTTGGTGGTATCCCAGAGGGACCTACATAAGAGGGTGAGAGATGCAAAGTCAGTGGCCACAACTGTGGCATTGCTACAGGGTGGGTGCAGTACATAAGCAGTACATTTCCACAGTACTACCACATATGGACATCTGTTTATCACTATTATGCAGCAACAAAATATATCTATGACATGTCAGATATGCATGATATACCTGTACCAATGCAGATGTACAAGCAACAGTGGTCTATGGATGTGCCCTGTGGCCTTACCTGCACGCTCCTCGGCTGGTGTTTGGGTGGCACCAAACTCCACAAAGGTGTCTGGCAGTTGGTGGCTGGCTGGATGGGCAAGTGACATGAGGCTGGCCAGGACCACTTCCACATGTGTCAGGTGGGGATGGATGGCATGGACCCCCCCCCCATGGTGAGGTGATCCCCCGGACTGCAGCAGCATGCTGACAGGTATTGCAAAGCAAGTTAGAACAATGATGATGGTCCTGCTCATAACTGTGGTTGTGCAGTCCGACATCAATGACCCTGTGGACTAGGTTGTTCCACAGGGAGGTCCGCTCCTCCTGATCATGGACAGCCCGGCCAAAGAAGGTCACATGGTACTGTATAAGTCCATTCAGCAAGATTTCATTTTCCACTGCTGTGTAGGCTGGCAGCCTTCCATGAGACATCGTGCCTGAAAGACATAAAGATGGACACAGGTGTGAGCAAGTCATGCAGCAAGGTTACCACAGTTCAGAATTCACATCACTGTCACCCCCACTATATCAGCAACAACAAACTGTACACATAACTCAATAGGTATGGCTACAGCATACCTACCAGTGGGGCAGATATTGTACTGTACCACGCTTTGTGCAATGTGGTACAATGTTCCCTGTGTGGACACTATTATTGCTGGGCTGTTACAGACTATTCACCTGCATGCTATTGTCAGGGCCACAATGGTTCCATATATGCCTGTGGTATGATTGCTATGTGTGTGCTGCACATCTGACATACTGTGTTATTGTGGTTATCTATGCATGCTGTTGGACATGTTGTGGGATTGTGTAGACTATTATTACCAACATATGTTCTATAACAGAGACACAATAGCATGTATATGTACTATTGGCCATGAGAACTACCTCTCCAAACTCATCTGCCCATGTTACCAGGCCACATCACATGTGTACTGCACCCTGGGGCCTCCTCATGTACTGGTCCAGCAATACCGTCAGGTGGAACCAACCCAGGGGATGTTGTCCCCCCCTTGGAGCACACACAGACATGTTCCTGTCCCCTGAGGTCAGGTCCAGGGTCTGTTCAAAAACGGGCTCCACAGATGCATGTGGGATGTGCTACCTCACCTTGAGGCACCCAGTACACATTCACAGGGCCCACATGCTCCTCCTGCTCAGCCTCCAGGCAAGGCACCTTCAGGAAGTGGACTGCTGTTCTGAGTAGCAGTGGGTGGGAGGCTTGTTCCCATTGGGTCCATATTGGGGCCCATGGGCATCCACATCACAGACCACATGCACCATCCAGGATGTTTACCCACCACATGTGTCACATACCACCCCTGTTGGCTGTCCTCCATGTCTACCAACCCTAACCACCTCCACAACTATACCTGCCATACATTGCCATATTCCCATTCCATACTTCACAGACAAGGCAATGTGGTCCCAACAAGGAGTTCACATGTGACATGCCCATCCATGTTGCACACAGTGACAGATGTAGATATCTGTGTGTATTGCTATGTGTGCTGTTTCCTCGCACATAGCATGCAGCACTGTGATAGTAATATATGGGACATGAATTTACATACATATATGTTTGTGTGTGTGTTTGTATATATGTAGACATGTGCATATAGGTATATATCTATATATGTCTAGATATATGTGATGTATATATGTGCTCATATATATGTCTACACATGGGTATCTGTATATTTGTGGACATACTTGTATATATATATGTGTGCGTGTGTGTGTGTGTGTGTGTGTGTGTGTGTGTGTGTGTATATATATATATATATATATATATATATATATATATATATATATATGGTTCCACTTCATATCATCGAATTATCATTTCATCAAATTTCAAATCATCGAGACCAAATTGTCGAAAACTCATTTCATCGAAAACTCATATCATCGAATCTCAAATCATTGAAAACTATGAAGCAACTACAAATTACATTCCACAAAGTATTTACTACATTTATGCAGGGGGGAAGCCACCCTGCACCCCCCACACCCCCATATAAATATACCAACTCCAAGGTCGCACTACAGTGGGGGAAAATGGTAACCCCACTGTAGTGTGACCTTGGAGTTGGTATATTTCATTATGGGGGGTGTGGGGGGCGGAGTAAACAGTGTCTGGGATGTTATTTGTAGTTGCTTTATAGTTTTCAATGATTTGAGATTCGATGATATGAGTTTTCGACGATTTGGTCTCGATGATTTGAAATTCGATGAAATGATAATTCGATGATATGAAGTGGAACCATATTATATATATATATATATTTACAGACACACATATATATATATATATATATATATATATATATATATATAGAGAGAGAGAGAGATATGTACACGTATGCATACCTATATGTGGGGGACATTCAAACATCAGGTCCACAATCTCACAACACCTTCCTGCACAGCTGCACTGTTCTGCCTTGCTACAACACAGACAGGTGCCACATATGGATACATCCTGACATTAGGGGGGTATATGTAGGGCCAGATTGCAGGTAACCCTATTACATACCTATGGCATTCCTGCATGCTACAATAGAGGTTAATCTGAGTATCCTGCAAGAGGTGGACTGTGGAACTCATCTGTCCATCATAATGGCATTACTTCCAGCACCAGCTATTGGCCACGTAATATATATACTTCCCATTACACAACACATACTATGATGGCTTACATCTTATCAGTCAATGCTGCTCTGCACGGTTGACGGATATGGCCCATTACCCACAGGCATGGACTCTATTGTCCTTAGCAGTTGTTCAGCTGAACATCATCACAACAACACCTGAAGGCACATATAAATCATTCTGTATCATCTATCCCATTATTATGGACCAAGTACTAAGATCAATTACATACATGTATAATTCACATACCTGCTCTGGGAATGCAGACTCTTCTGGATGTTTTTTTTTTTTTTTGTGCCTTATACGCACTCTCTCTCTCAGTCTCTCTCCAGTAAATGGAATGAGCTGCTTTGCATAGATTTCAGCATGGAATTTGTAGGTGATGCATTTGATCAGGTGATGGCCTCTGCACCAATCAGTGCCCTCCACTTGCTACCTGCATGCAGCATGCTATGTAGTACTTCCAATTACCACTGTCAAGGCAACCAACTACTATAAATCACTACATCTTGTGGGCATGGTCCCTTTACCTTTCCTGTATTACTGGCATCCTTCCTGTGTGTGGGCAGCAGTGTTACAGACATCAGGTAGCAATACCTCTTACAGGAGAACCTGCACACTCAGACCAGCTACATAGTTGTAGGAGGTTCCAGAACTGCAGACAGAGTGTGAGTAGTGTTGTTGTATGCATTGTATAGCACCGGTGTTACATGGTTTGTGTGTACATACTAGGTTAACCTGGAATGCAATCTGTTTGCATAGCTCTCAACTGTGGGCCTATCCTCCTGATGGCCAGAGGTGTGTCTATTATGTTTTGACTATCCACCACACAGGTCTTGTGTCAGATATATCACTGGCAGTGTGTGAATTGAGTGCTATCAGTACATGGCTACATCTATTTTGTTTCTAACTTCACATTCCTGACTAAGGGTATGTTGCAAACTATCCTGTAACACCAGCAACTTGTTTAGTGTATGACAACAGTTTTACACATATGGGCCTGTGTTCCAGCCTCTGTACTCCACCTACATACCAGGCTTTGTACATATGGCATGCTGTCAGGGGTTGTTATGTAGTGGGCTGTGAGTATGTCATGCTGCCATTCCTGCCATCAGTCCACTGCTGTTGTGTCCCCCACACATACTGAGGGGTAGGGTCCATATATGTGTGGGCTTCACCTACACAATACATGTGTCCCCTTATACACTCAAGAGGCCAGTGTATGTAACAGTGGTATATGGCCCTGTATTATTGATTCTGGGGGGAGATGCACCATAACTAGGCTGTTACAACATGTGGGGGTATCAGGGGTAAGCTGCCTTAAGGTATCTGGATGTACATTACCATACAATTCACCTTCGGTAAATGCAGGCCTACTGCCTCCTGCCATACAGACTGTTCTGTTTGTCAGTGTGATTGTGATGGTATCAGTTATGCCTTGTTATGTAACAGATACATCCCATTGTATCAACTGAGGTCTTTACCTCCTAAGGATTGTGTACAGTGTGTAGATAGAGGCTGCTGTACTATACATCTTCATTACTTACTGTTGATTGTTTGGTATCCTGTGGCCCAGTCTGTCTTTACTATTGTACTTCTTGAAGGCCTCGGCCTGGACAGCAACATAAATAAACCTTTTCAGACTACTGTATTAGTATAACTGATTCACAGTTGCATTACTCTGTTTATATGGATGTCAGTGTCTAAACAGTTATATGACATGGCATATACAACTGTAATAGTACACAAATAAAGCTTTCCCATGTATGCAAACCTGTGTGAGGCATTATATCCTTTGACCTATCTGTTGGTATATGTTGCAGGAACGATTGTCATTTGTATGGGTGACTCATACAGTGTCCAGTTGGTAAGGTGGTAACTGTAGGCATAGTGGCTGTTCTGTATTGTGTGCACCTTCTACATATGTATCTTCCTATACATATCTCTGTGTGTGTATGTGTAGTTACATCTATATCTATATATGTATGTATATATATATATATATATATATATATATATATATATATATATATATATATATATGTGTGTGTGTGTGTGTGTGTATCTGTAGCTGCATATATATGTGTCTGTGTATATGTATCCTAGGGATGTTGATTGCTTCCACATTGTATATTCCCTATGGTAGCCAGACTGTACTGCATGATAGTTACTGATACCAGCCTGACATCATACAGGTGGGATGGAGTACTGTTAACATCTTCTGCCCATGTTGTGTCAGGTCCTGTTTATGGGATCTGAAAAAGTTGGTAGTGTATTGCAAGGCAGACGTGTCTGGCTGTGGGGGGGGGGGTACATATTTGTACAAGACATATGTTGTTTGGTCCCCCTCAACCCCAATAACGGTGCATGTGGACATATATGTTTTTGTCATGTTCCCATTTTTATCTACAGCTATATGTCTGTATTATATATATATATATATATATATATATATATATATATATATATATATATATATATATATATATATATTGCTGTATATATAGACTTATAGATGTAGACATATATATCTATAGACGCATGCATATGTATGTGTGTGTGTGTGTATGTATATATATATATATATATATATATATATATATATATATATATATATATATAAATATATATATATATATGTCTATATCTACATATATAGATATGTATATGTCTATTTAGATAGTAATATATGTACACACACATGCATCTACATGTTTAAATACATTTCCTGTACTGTTGAATGACTGAGCTGGATGATTTGTTTGTGAAAACATCAGGGTTACGTATATCTGACATGGCTTAGTGGTAAATCACTTTGGCTATGATGTGCAGGGTCCTGGGTTCAAGACTTGCAGAGGCTGTTTATTTTGCTGCTGGGCAGAACAAGGGGCATTGGATACAGAGTGATTAAGGCACTTTTAAGCAGTTGTAAGTGGGTTTGTCTGGGTTTGTGTGGAGGTAAGCACTGCTAACTTCTGGTTACAGTTTCTTATTCTGATTTAGCTTCTCAATTGCTTAACCTGTGTAGGCATTGCTTACTGCCATGCAAATAGGCTTAAACCCGCTTACTACTGCTTAAAAGTGCTTACTCCTGCTTACCCCTGCGCTAATTTCTTTAAAAGAAAAGAAAAAAGGGTTGATTGGAAAGTGGTGAAAAAGGGGCACAATGAGGGAAAGACAGTAGGGAAAATAGCTATGGATGTGCAGGAAGGGTGTAGGGAAGGTCCATAGCTGCCCATTTCTTCTACAGCAACAGCTGTGCATATACACTGAATTTGGAGGTAGATTTGGACACTCAAACCCCTGAGACAGGGGTGAGGACAACAATAATATGCTGTGATGCCAGTTTGACCAGATTACATCTGTCCAGTGGACACATGTGTAAAACTAACAGCTATGTATGGGGCGAGTTTTTTTTGGGAACAGATTGCCCTTTTTTTCAGGTGAGAGTGGGATGTTGGGGAGGGATAGTTGGTATATTTGGGGAGGTAGGTTGGGTAGGTTAACAGACAAGATAAACAAGATACATACAGGGGTGGTATATAACACGTGGGGGTAAACACCTTGATGGGGAGGGGTGCTGGGAAATCGGAAGCCCATGAGCCCCCTTGCGGAAACAGTGGGACTGAGATTCCCACCCATGGGCAGTCACCACTGCATCTTCATGGTCCCGAAGGTGGCTGTGTTGGGGGCTGAGCCAGAGAGCCAGGCCGACCCTCTAGTCATGAAACTCGTCCCTCGAGCTCATGTAGAAGATCTCCAAACTGCTGATTGAGCTCTCTAAGCACCACGACCCGGTCCTGGATATGGGTGACAGCTTCCTGTCCGCACCCACCAGGGGGTGAGTCCCATCCCCTGAGGTGGTTACACCCAAAGGTGGTGCAGGACCAGTGGACGAGGTGGTCCCAGGTTGGGCCCCAGATGTGCTGGTGCCCAGTGCCATAGCCAGCTGAGGTGGGACAGGTGGGTCAGCTGGGACCCGCATTCCCATATGTGCTATGGTGTTTTTGTTGTCTCAACATATATGGGTTAGTAATAGTCAACACATTCCAGGGTTAGGTATTACAGCATTCATAGATATTTGCATTAACCCAAACACCAGATACGGAACAGCTGCATAGCAAATGGAACACATACATATATGGGACCACAGTGGTAATAACAACAGCATGCAGGTACATTGATGGCACCATGCCACCAATGCTGGAGTAATTCAACATAGCACATGCATGGAAACAGATTTAAATAATTATCAACCAATGTCCCAACAGAACAGTGAAGTCATCACATACCAGTTGAGGTGGGTATTTAGTTTATTGTTGGAGATATGGTGGGGGGGAGAGAAAGATGTCAATTAACAACTAGTACATTCTGGTAGTTTGCATTACTTTCCTAGTCAGTGCTGTTATCTGTACCTTACAAGTATTACTACACTACCCTATTGCCTTAGTTTGGACAGTGATATGGCTGTCAGAATCTTTAAATATGAACTGGTTTTACCTGCAGTATACTCCTCATACCTTGTATACCTGTGGAGGAAATGTTTAACACTAACTATCTGTTTCTACACATACTCCCAGATTCCACGTTGATGTTGTGCACATACCTGTCTATCTCTTTCTGCACAGACTATGGCCATGTCTTGACCACATGCAGGTGAGCCGGGACATATCTAAATTACTGCCCTCTTCAATCTTTAGTGACTTACAACACTCTTATACAGGCTTTCCTACACAGTTATATTATATAGCACAGTGTGGGTGACAGTGATCAGTGATACCTTATTATTCAGAGCAACTGCAACACTCACAATCCCATACAATACTAGAGTAAACAGTACCAGTACAGGGTATCAAACTTTTTATTTCTCGGCAGTGTTCATATCTAGTGTACCTGTGTGAGCAATGTTTGTTAGCACTATCTGAATGTTGCCACATAAAGTACCAGATTACACATTAGTATTATGCACATACATTTCACTCTGTTTCTGTACACACTCTGGTCACAGCTTGGCAACATGGGGGTATAGATAGGACATACTTGGCTTATTACTCTCATAACAGTTTTGGGAGTTGCTACAGTGACATGTTTGTTTTCAAAGATGTGTGACAATCAGTTGTATTCCGTGTTTGCTGACTAAACATCTGTGATCATCCCACTAACTTCCCAGGGGGACAGGCAGCAGATATGGGCCCATATACTGGAAATTCTGGTCTTATCTGTACAGTTGTGGGGTATGATTCTATATGCAGCCTACTTCCACTCCCAGGATTCAGACCAGTCTGCTAAAACTAAAACACTGTCCATCACAGTTGTGTGTGCTATATAGATATTGCTGTATATCGCCTATCTGCTTTCTGTCTTATAATTCTCCTGTCATTTTACATTCCGACCTTGTATTATAACACTCTTATACAGGATTTCCTAGACAGTTATATTTTGTAGGACAGTGTGGGTGATGGTGATGAGTAATACCTTATTATTCAGAGCAACTGCATCCGTCACAATGCCATACAATACCAAAGTAAACAGTACCAGTACAGTGCATCATTCTTTAATTTCTGGGCACAGTGTTCATATCTGACAGACCTGTGTGAGCAATGTTTGTTAGCACTACCTGAATGTTGCCACACACAGTACCAGATTCCACATTACTATTATGAACATACATCTCACTCTGTTACTGTACACACTCTGGTCACAGCTTGACAACATGGGGGTGTAAATGGAACATATGTGGCTTATTACTCTCATAAGATTTTGGGGAGTTGCTAGTATGCCAGCTTTGTTCTCATAGATGTGTGTCAATCAGTTGTATTTCCTGTTTGCTGCCTATATGTCTGTGTTCATCCCACTGACTTCCCAGGGGGACAGGGTGATAGGCAGCAGATATGGGCCACTTTACTGGACATTCTGGACATATCTGTACAGTTGTGGGGTATGATTCTGTATACAGACTACTACCACTGCCAGGATTCGAACCTTGGCTGTGTGTGCTAAAAATACAACAGTTCACATCTGAGTTGCGTGTGCTATTTGGATTTTTTTGTCAGCCTTTTCACTGTTTTCTAGCTATGTGTCTCTCAGTTGTACTAAATGACCTCTGGGGATTACACCAGTCATATACAGACATTCCTACACATTTTATTTATGTTGCACTGTATGGGTAACAGTGCTTAATACAACAGTACTATTAAGTGATTGCAAATCTACATTACCATAGGATTCACAAGCAGTCCAGCATTTAGACCTTTCCTGTCAGGCTATTATGCTTTTATTTACATACAAACTATACGAGACTCGTCCTGCTATATTCCCCAGTGTATGCTGTACTTGCCTTAAACAATACAGGTTTTATACTGGTAATTACGTTACTAATGCTTTTAGATTTATTTCCAATGACAGTACATGCAAGAGTATTACTGACCTACCTCGCATCGCAATCTCTCCAGGCAACAGCCATGGGCTTCTTGGTTCATGGCCTGCTTACTTGCCACTGTGAAGGACATAAGAGGAATATTTAGCCATACCTATCCACAATATACATGAGCTGGCAATTATTACACACATAGTGGAGTGATACTTACACACAGCTGGGACAGCCCCTGCCTTCCTAGCCTCTTGGATCCACTGCTCCAAGAGGTCCCAATTCCACCGCTTCAGGTCGGCATAGTGAGGCCTGACCTGCTCGCCGGTAATGGGGTATGCCAGTGGCACTGATGAGGTTATGGTCGAGACGGTCCCAGGCTTCCGCCTTATATTGCAAACCCTGGTACTGCCCTGCAGCAGTCTCTGCTCATGGTCTTTGACGAGGAGTCCTGCCATGACTCTGGACTCCTGGATGCCCCAGCGCTGCACCCGGAAGCAAGGGGAAGCTACAACCAATTATGAGATGCATTCCCACCTGTTGGGTTTAAGTAGGGCAGAATTCCCACACTTTGCCATGATTGGCCAGTTTTGAAAAGGCTAAGCTATGGGCAAACCTGCTTACCTAAGGCTAGCATTGTTTAAAGGGGTATACCACTGGGCACATTGAGTTAGCTGGCCTAAACATTGCTTACACCTCTTAAGCTGGCCTGTGCAATGCTTAGCATTGCTTAAATTTGACTTTGCATTATATTTGCTTTTTGGCATTGATTTATTATTCATTACATCTTATATATATGTCTGGTATACATGATTCATGTGGTCGTACACTGTATGGGGTCTTTGTGTTTAGTAGGGGACTTCAACACTCTATTACATTTACACCTCACATCTGGGTGTACTTCAGTACTCCAGTTCACGTTTCTGTTATGTAATGGGTTATAGAACATTTGACTGTATACTGATTACTTTCACATGTTCAGTTTGATTTTACTATAGTGAGGATTTGTTTGGTGATACCTCATTCTCATGTACTGCTGTGATGGCTTGGTGGTTAAATACTGTGACTATAGTATATAGGGTCCTGGGTTCAGGACCTGCAAGTCTGTTTATTTTATTGCTGGGCAGAACAAGGGTCATTGAATACAGAGTGATTAAGGTACTTTTAAGCAGTTGTAAATGGGTTTGTGCAGGTTTGCGTGAGGGTAAGCAATGCTAACCTGTGGTTAAATATGCTTACAGAGAGTTAGCTGCAATATTGCTTAACCTCTGTGAGCATTGCTTACCCCCGTGCAAATGGGTTTAAACCTGCTTACTAGTGCTTACATATGCTTACTACTGCTTAATAATGCTTACACTTGCTTACTAGTGCTTACTCCCACTTACAACTGCATTGATTTAGACAGTAATGGCTAATGGTTCTTGAGAAGGTGTGGGATTTGGAAGCTGTATGGAGTTATCATTCATTACACATTTTACCTTCCATTTGTATCCATGATTCCTGTGTACATATACTGTATGCGGCACGTGATTATCTGTGGACTTTGCAACATTATGACACTGACACCTCACATCTGCATTTAATGCAATACTCCAGTTCACAACTATATGTTATTTAGTAGGTTATACAACTAAAACTTTGGTCATTACATGATTTGACATGGAAAATGGAATGTGTTTCAGTGGGACTCGAACCAGGAATGTCTGCTCATAAGGCGAATGCTCTGCCCACTACACTTTTTCTATACTGCTTCATTTGCATATATCTTTCTTGTTATCCTCTTCAGCCATTTTAAGTTGCATTAACCATAGCTAAGCGATGGGAAAACCCGCGCACCTATGGTTAGCTTTAATCGGATTCATAAAAAATAAATGGTATGTTTATTTTCTTTGTATTTACTATTGCTGTTGTACACGTGGGGGATGTTGCTGGAGGTATGTGGACACCTATGAGTAGTCTCACTCATTTTTTTGGCCTTTCTGCTGCTCTTCATTGTGGGGGCATGTATATTCTGAAAGCTTTGCTCTCAGACACACCCCCTGCACTCTTAAACGCTCTGTGTAGGATTTTGAGCTCAGGCAGCACACCTTCATTAATATGCACGGCACACTGCCGTCTTGCTCCTAAATGGCTGCTTCCGTGCAAGACTAAGGTAGTCTTGCACAGAAGATTAGTAAATCTGGGGGATAGTCTTTTCCTGCTTTAGAATATCATGGGCTACAAGAAGCTATGCTTTCTTACAAAAGGACTACAAAATGAGGGACAGGCTTTTCTAGAAACTACAAGTATTCCAGATAGCTTTGACCATCAATGACATCCTGGTAGACTTCTATTTAGCAAAGAAGGCATTTTTGTCATAAATTGTGCAAGACTTGTTACGTGAGATGAACTAAAGAAAATGTTTTCTTTTTTCCTAGTTCATAATGATAACTAAACAAATGCAAGATGCCTTTTAGAAAATAAAAGTTTACCAAAAATATAGGCAAACCATTATACGTAGTCTTTTGAAAGAAAGGAGAAAATATAATTTGAAATACCTGTATGATTTTGCACTCCTAATTAACCAACAATCAAAACAATCCTGGGGATTCCTAAATGCATATTCTATGATTTTGGCCAAGCCAACACAGTTTAGATCTTGTGTGCAGTGAGTCCAGCACTAATTAACTATGCATGTGACCAGGCTAGTGTACAGCACAAGGAGCCTCTCTTCACAGTTACAGCACAGATCCAGAACTAGATGGTGGTAAACCACTTCATGGCCACACTGTATTACATGCAGCTTAGGTAAACACTGACCCAGTAGTCAGTAAGTCTATGCATGCACATATGTAAAATGTTGATGTAAACAATGACAACAAATATAGAGAGAAATGTGTGATGGATGGAAAGTATAGTGATAGGTAAGATAGGCACAGAGATTATACTTTAACAAATAAATCCACAAGATGGACAGCATAAAGAACAAAGGGAGTTGCAGAACAAAGCAATTGTCAGAAAAGCAGAGCAAAAAAGGTGCTATGACAATACATTTATTTTAACCTACACAAAAGACATGATACAATAAAGCAACATGATGTCCCAATCTGCACCAGTCCAGACAACATCAGAATATAGACCCTTACTCAAATGACTATGCCATTAAAAAAAGAATATATGTTACCTGTAGAGAGTCAACTCATCAATGCAGCCCACATCAGTGTATTCAAAGTACACTGGAAAGGTGAGCCAGTGCAGTGGTCCATGTATAAGGGGTCATAAAACAATTATAGCAGGGAAATGTAGCACATGGGAAGGCAGGGGGCAAAAATGAAAGACAGGCCATAAGGGAAATGAGCTCATGACTTACCCACCAATTGTTTTCATACTAGTGCATTAGCAAGAAAATCCACTGCCTGCAGGAATCAGACTAAACGGGGTCATAAAATACACATATTAGGGAACTGCAACATCTGCAGAATACAGACTGAAAAGCTGTAAAACAACATACATCCCCCCCCCCCCCAGGATTTGAAACCTCCAACCAATGTGTGTACAGAGTAAGAATAATTGCATGAAAACACTGAGCAACTGACAGAATTTTAATAGCATCAACAGCTGTACTTTGTTTAAGACTCACACATGTATGGCTTAGCTCCAGTAGTTTGACTGATTAGTATGTGTCTTGGATTTTTTGTCATCTTTGACATAGGAAGTGGCATGCCATTTCTCTGTTCTTATAAGATGATTTATGTTGCTTTCCGCCAACTGTCACTCATGGTATAATAGAAAATTTATTTTAAATGATATGCCCATTATTGGCTTGTGTATGCTGTGTTTAACTACTTTTGACTATATCATAGCCTGGAAATGGGAGCCTGTGCCATTCACTTTCTCCACAACAGAGCATTAGCAGAGAAAACTGCAGAATCATACATAGGGAACGTGTCGCTAAAAGGGTAATGGGAAATAGGATAGCAGTACAAGAGTAATACAACTGAATATATGCAAATCTATGTGTGCGCCACTCAGAGCATTAGCCTGGTGTGTCACTGAAGCACTCAGAATAAAGGTGTTAAAGCAAACAAAAGAAAATAATGCAGGTGAATAGCATACAGTTGTATGAAAATGTAATGTAAACAATATTATAAAACAGCATCACACACAGAGATGATTAGAGCCTTACATCCATTACACTGAAAATGTAATAATCACATCACAAATACATTGAACCACAGAGGTCAATGCAGGAAAAGTATTTATTTTATTATTTTTCACCATTGCACCTTGATAGCTAAGCTGACTTGCATAACTGATGGCAAAGTCTAAGCATGTTCAAAGTTTTTTTTTTTTTTCCCATTTTTGCCATAGTACAGGAACTATCATGTTATACACAGATGGGTAAGCTGCCCTTTACCAAACATCATGCAAAATATGACCACAGGGAGACGATTTTAATACATAAGCCCTTTTTGGACATGGATGTGTGTGCTTATTTTTTGACCAGATTAAAGGTTGGAAATAAGAGTATAGGACAGAGATGAAAAGAGGAAGCAAAAAGAGGGTTGAATATAAGGTCTACAATGATGTGTCATAATTTTACAAGTTTTATGATGCATACTTGTACCCAATCATATGTTCATTAAACGCCTGTGAAGCTGAAAGGTATGTATGTGAGTATTTTGTGTAGGGCAGGTGACCTTTTTATTTTTTATTGAGAGGAGAAAGTTAGGGAAGGAAGTCAGGGAAGTAAGAAGTGGGAAAGAAAGACAGGGAAGACAGACATGACTGACAAGGTATGGGGTAACACAATGAGGGAGGTGGAACACAATGGTGAAGGAGACATGAGACAAACAGAGGGAAGCTAATGGTAAGTAGAAGTTTGTATAACATATAGGGGTAGTTATTAACACAAATGGGAGGGAAACACCAGGTTTGAGGATAGGAATGGGTGTTCAGAGATGTAGTTTCTGCCAGCATCAACACAGTGGGAGATTACTAGTCATCCTGGTAGCTATCATCACTGGGCCCTGCTAATGAAGATGTAGTCAGTAATGGGTAGGGACACAATTTAACAAGTCACTGCAGTATGATCTCTATACAGCTGATGTGGACAGTAAACCACCGGCCTGGTATGTCCTGCACAAGGTTTGGTAGCTCCTGACAGGTCTGTCACCTCCACAAGCACTGCTACAGGTGGATACTGATACACCAGCCTCTGATGCAGGGCTACCTGACTCAGATGGTGCAGGTAGGGCAGGAGGTGTGGCGACAACTGTGGCAGGCTTGGAAACAGTTGTGGTGGTGCCACTGCTGCTGCCATCTGTGGAAGGATGAAAGACTGTGTCAGTGTGATTCGTACAGGTCACTGCAATGCTGCATATAATTGTAACAGAAATGGAGGCAAGTAAAAAAATATTTATGTTTATAAAAGAGTAAGGATAGGGACACAGAGGGTAAGGGAAGGGAGTTACAAAAAAAAATGAAACTGCATTCTAAACTATTTATGTACTCCAAATACACTGAAGGAAAACAAGATTTAAATAATAGGACCCTTACATTATTTTAACATTTTAACTTTTTCATTTAAAATGTTATTAGTTTAACTACTTTAACAGTTAAACTTATGCCATGACAACAGCATTTTCTGGGGGACGGAATGAACCGAAAGCCATACATAGTACACCTAGACTTGACATGACGAGCCACTTCTCCAGCTATATGGGGGGGGGGGGGCGCATGAAAAAGCAAAATTCTAACATCTTACAGCCATACTAATTCCAGTATGGAATACCAGTACTGACAGATGTCCTACTTTTTTTTTCTGATGAAATCTGTAATCTTTTAGATGAAAGCACTTAACTTATACATTTTAATATTTATTAAATTCTATATTTTATTTTTTCTACAGTACTGGTGTGGTTTTGCCCATTATTGGCAGTTGGCCGTGGTGGTGGAGCAGCCGTGGTGGTGCAGTGGTTAGTGTAGTTGCCTCACAGCAAGAGGTTCTCTGGTTCGATCCTTGGCTGGGGTGCCTTCTGTGTGGAGTCTGCATATCCTCCCTGTGGTAGTATGAGTTTCCTCTGGGTGCTCTGATTTCCTCCCACATCCCAAAGTCATGCTGTCAATGGATTGGACACTCTAAATTGGCCCTTGGCATACGTGTATGTGCCTTCTGTGGAAGGTTGGCCGCTGGGCTGGCAACTCAACACTGTAAACTCCACTGCCAATCATGAGCAGACAGGTGATCTGCTGTGGAGGCCCCTAACTGAGAAAAGCTGAAAGAAGGAGACTGGTGTGGTTTTGCCTTTTTTTTAGATGTCCTACTGTATAAATGTTGTTTTCCATAAATTTTAATTACTACCTGTCACTATGCAGACAGACACATTTTTCTCACCAGCATCTACATTAGTCCATCCCTATGCACCACCCTGTTCCTTTCAATCTCTCCAGGGGTTGGAAAAAAGAATGAGCAGAATGAAAATGTATATGGTGCCATGCACTGGCAGGATATTAACATAGGTAAATGATGCTATACTTATAGTACAGAGGTGGTAATCGTGCATTCATTTCAGCTTCTCATTGGCAAATGAGGTCATGCTTGCTGCACCTCATCACTATAGTGGTAATGGCACTGTTTCCCACTGTGTGGGATGCCAGTGACATCAGTGAGAGACTTGTCCAAATTATTCTAGGCACAAGCCTTAAACTATGACCCAGTATAGCCCTCCTGCAGGAGCCTTTGGCTGTACTGCTTATTGAAGGATGTCCAAAAAAGTCTTGGACTCCTCGTCACACCACCTCTGTGCTCTAAAAGGAGCAGTATCCTCACTTTCTCCAGCCATACATGTCTTACCTTCAAAGATCACAAGGAAAATGACTGAATTGTCACCAAAATTACATCTTGTGTGTGCCTTCATACAAAGACAGACACCTCAACTACATGATAGATGGCAAAATAATAAGGTACAAGTACTTTATTATTATGGTTCTAGCATCACTTTAAGGTGTCAACCATGGCAGTTCCACATGAATCTGTTTTCTGCTAAGAATAAATGCTCAGCAACAACTCCTTCTTTAGATGGTTGAAAATAAAATGACCACTGGTCTCAACTTTCCATCTGAAGACTGTGGAACACCACCGTTCATAAAAATCTTGAACTCTTGGGTAGTATCTGGAACACTTAACATCTTACTTGCTAGTAAGCTCACAGCATGGTTAACATGTATCATAGAGTTCTGAACAATTATTTTGATAAGTTAATATTATTCATTGCAATTTCCCACAGATAGTTTAAAAAATTGTAAAATGTTAATGTGTGACAGACCTTTCAGTGTGGAAATGTGAGGAATGTGGCTCTTTAAAACTTAAATTGAGAAACTTCACTAATGATGAGGTACAACTGAAAATTTCCCAGCTACTGTAATCTTGACTTCCAGCTTGTGCACAAAGCTTACCACAGGTGCTCAGGCATGGGCATCACATTATGTAGAGCTCAACACAATATTCGCTCATCTGGCAAATTAAGGAATTTAAGAACAATAATGAAATGAGCCTTAATTAGCATACTCATTGTGCTCAGAAGGAGTAATCTACTTGATAAAAGCATGCCTACAGCCACAGATCATCACTGTGCAACAGAAGACACACTTTGTTGAATCCTGAGTTCTCTTACAGCAATCACTTGTTACTACATAATACTACGTTCTGTTTGCATAAGGTATGCAATTGCTTTTACAACTACTTCTTTGTACAAGCATAGCTTTTTGCTTGCTATTTACTGTAGGCCTAGGTGCACAATTCATTTTTTCAGTGTATATACATGTGTTGGTGAAAGCACTCGGAGTACATTTCAAGCGAAGTAAAGCAATATTAAAATATGCCACACATCATTATAATGTTGTGTACCTTACACAGATTTGATTAAAGTTTAAGAATTTCTACCAAGGTTGTGGCAGTCTCTATGTCTATGCATACCCAGAACATAATACCATCATAAGGTGGGCAGGTTGATGATGACACTGTAGATCAAAGAAGTGTGGTGGCCCCCAATACAGACTTATCTGTATCTGCTCCAAGCAGTCATGAGAAGGAGTGTCCTCATAGAGGGGGTTTAGTACCAGTGCTTGACAAAGATATGGTTAACAACCTCTCCTTGAGGTCAGTGTATCAATAACTGTCACTCAACATATGTGCAAGACCATCGTGAAGGCATAGGCAAGTTCCACTAAAGCCTTGGAAGAGGCTGTGAGGGTGATCCAGGCTGTGCATGCTGACATATGGGAGTTTAAGAACCATATGTGTGATTCATTGGATAGAATGAATCACACACTGTAAGACGTAATGTCTAATATTGGTCATCTGTCATGGGTGAAGGCCATTCTTGTGGCTGGTCATCTGCTAAGACCTTGGATGTTAGTTGACTTGGCTGTGAGCAAGTGAGATCCAGGTCCTGCAGTGCTATCACATACACATCATCTGCGGATGTTTCTGCACCCATGAGAGGTCATCCCCATGATCATGGTCATCATCAGGCTGGCACATCCTTCATCGGGCATGAGACATGTAGCACACTGACATCTAGCCAAAGTCATGGGACAGCTGGTACAACTCCTGGCAGAGCCAGCTGTCATGGGTGGTGTCTGGCACAGGAAGTTGAACCCTCTATCTGTCATGCCCTGGTTCTAGGTCACAGGAAAGTGCTGCACCACATGCTGATGCTGTGTCCCTGCAGACACACACACACACACACACACACACACACACACACACACACACACACGCGCACACACACACACACACACACACACACAAACACCTGCCACCACCATAATCACTACATCGCCCCCACATCCCACACATTCATAAACCCTGTCCCTTCCCGACATTACTCCCTCATAACAGTTCTGACACTTCCTCAAAAAGCAGATATAATTTATTATTGATTTATTTATTTCTATTCAGGAAAGCTCAATTGCACAAACAAACTCATTTCCAGAGGAGAAAAGCTCAAGGAGAAATAATAATAGTAGTATATATATATATATATATATATATATATATATATATATATATATATATATATATATATATATATATATATATATACTATATAAACCATAGCCACTGCTCACAAAACTGGAACACCTTTGGAGGAAGAACCAGTAGTAGTGTACCACCATGGCATGTTAAGCAGTGTATCACCATGGCAACACTTTTATTTTATAAACCATTCCACAGATGAAAACACAATCCACGATTGGTTAAGTGCTTTCATCCTGTTAAAATGAATAGGACTTTATTAGAACCAACAAGATTACACAGAGAAACATTTTATAAGTTTTCCATTCACCAAAGATATCGTCCTTAAAGACAAACTCTTCAATTGATTCTCTAAGCGTACATACTCGACTCAGTTTTATACGTAGATACCAGCTGTGACTCTGCTTATTTCATCAGTGTAATCAACGTGCGCATTCCCTGAAACTAGTAATATCCACTAAGGTCCCATGATTTCATATTGGTAACAACATACATAATACTTAGATAATATTTAACAGTGTTCCACACAAAGCTCCTTGTGAAATAACACTAGCACTTACATAACATACAGAATGCTCAGTATTTCATAAAAGTGACTATGAGTAAAGTAAATAATTGTGAAATAAGTACATTTTGGAGGAACATAAGCAGCACTGGATGCAGTTAAGTAGTAGAACATTAGGTCTGATATTCTTAACATGCATTTTGTCACAAGAAGAGTAGAAAACAAAAAAATAAAAGAGAATAAAATGCCACAGACATGTATATATACATAAGAGAGGTAGTTTAGGAATAATTATTCTGGAAAATTGCAAGGTCATAACCAGGAGTCAAGCAAGAGCAGTTTTAATTTATCATTGAAGATATGTGCATTGTTGAGGAGTCTGAAGGGAGATTTGAATGCTAAGATTTTGAGATATAATTTGAGTAAACAGCATTTCCTCCTTTGTTGTGACCTTTGGAAACTGCAGATGTTTGTCAGCAGAGCAGAGAACTCTATCAGTGAAGTGGAGTTGTAGTATACCACTTAGGGCAGGACATTTTTCAGGGTGAGAGACTAATCTGTGCAAATTGAAGTTCAGAGTAGGTGAGGTAGCCCAAGCCAATTCAGGTGTCTGAGGGTAATACAGTAATGTGTCCAGTATGGCTTATCAGAGGCAAATTTGGCTATTTTATTACTGCAGTGCTCTAGTTTAGTTGTCAGGATGGACTGGAGGTAATTGAAAATAGGAGAGGTATACAGAAATATAGGCAGTCGGTAGGCAGATGCAAATGTTATCCAGTTGCTGTGCACCAGATATTTTTGGCTCTGTTTAGCAGACCTGTCTTCTGCTATTTGTTGCCTATGTCTGATGTATAGCATGGCCAGCCTGTGCATGAGTAAGCACAGTCTTGTGCTTTTGGATGCATCATTTTTATTGTATGCATCTGCTTAGGCATTTTATAGTTATTTTCTCCCTTCCTCACCTGTGAAAATGTTGATAACTGTGCTATGCCCTTTGTATATTGTTTATTTTTATTGTAGTGTATCTGCTTAACTCCTGTACTGTAATGTTGTAAAGCTATATACAATCTGCTGCTTCTTTGCAAGTGCCATGGTATACTGTGCCATAGCTCTCAACATTCCATCTCCAAAATGAGGAACGATAGCCCTCATAATGTGGAACAAATGGGCAAAATGTGGAACACATACCAATGGCTTACTAACAACTTCAACTAGGAAGGCTATAGGGTGGTTAAAATATGCTGGTTTTACTTATAAAGAAGATCTTTTAAATAATTAATATGATTTATTTCTATTTACCATGGCTTGCGGTGGTGGTGCTGCGGTAGCGTTGTCGCCTCACAGCAAGACGTTGTGCCATTTGATTCTCAGCTAGAGCATCTTCTGTGTGGAGACATGCGTAAATGGGCGTACCTTCATTGAAGGTTGTGCGTCAGGGCTGGCAAACTCGGCCCGTAAAAAATCTACCAACAATCATTAGCGGACCGGAGTTCCGCTGTAGCGACCCCTAACCAGGAAAAGCCGAAAAGACACAAAAAACCCATGGATTTCACTTAAAACAATTCCTAACACTGAATGTGTGACAGTGTCTTTCAATGTGGAACACTGAGGAACTTTGAGGAACATGAACTTTTTAAGACCCCAAATGAGGTACGTTCCTCGTAATGAGGTACACTTGAGAGGTATATACTGTGCCTGTGTCTATTTGATATGGTCATCTCCTTCTGCTGGTTCCTTCTCTGATTTCTCATCTGTCTCACCTGTCATGCTGCCTCTTTGCAAGTGCTATGGTATACTGAGCCTGTCTCTATTTGATATGGTCATCTCCTTCTGCTGGTTCCTTCTCTGATTCCTCATCTGTCTCACCTGTTATAGCTACTGCTGCCTGTGGCGTTGGTAACTGTGGTCTTGCAAGAGGCCACCCTGCTGTAACCACTTCCTAACTATAATATTGTGGAACATATCGTAAGTATTTTTGCACATATGATGGGGGTCATACTGCAGGGCACTACCATTCCATTATGTTGGTGTCATAGCAGGTATGAAATAAGTGCAGTCAGAAGACCCACCACCTTCATGGGTGACTTTGTGCACCATTGGCTGCAGAGACTATTATAAGAACCTCTTACAGATACAGGTTTACAGTAACCACAGGCCCTAACATTATTCAGTACCTTACACTATCTGAACATGACCAGGTGACCATTGACAAATCTAACGTGGGTGCAGTACAATATTTAAATGTTCCTGATTCAGTCTGCCATATATTTATTTTTTTTTTTGCTACACTATCATACACAGCATTTAATTATGTGATTATTGCATGGCTGGCCTTGTTATGTCTGTGGGCTGCACTGTGTAGCTCTCTTTATTGAATTGCAAACACTCCATGTGTGATGATTTGTCATGCAAAATCACTTAGCGCGATAAGGGGAATTTTTATGAATCCTACCCAATGTGTTTTTAGTCCGAGCTGATTGGTTCTTCAGATGTTCATAATATTACAGTATTTTCCTTTCAACTCTGTTTCCAATGCCCTTCCCTTTCTCAAGTAGCAAATGCATAAAAATATACAGCTTTCAATATTTGCTTCATGTTTGACATTTAATATTCCGGAAAAGCAATGACATTTGCTTGTTCAGATTAAAACCAGCTCTACTGCTTTCCTTATATTGTTGAATGTTTCTATAAATTAATTCTTCATATGCATTTCTGAATTGAACAAGCATGTAAAATTACCTTTTTAGAAGTCAGAGCTCAGCATGTGTTTAGAAGTCATGACTAAGGCATGTGCATCTACAAGGCAAGTATTTGCCCATATTTGCAGTTTTATTTTCCTTATTTTTGCAGTTAATATAAATAGTTAGTGCAGAGCTGTTAATGACTTGCTGCTTGTGATACAGGGATTGATTCCCCCAGCCTTCATTTGCTTACTGTAGGTTCAGCAAGTCACTTAAACAAAGAGTGCTTTGGGAAACTGAATTAGGCTCCTTAATGATTCTTGAACCACATGCCCACTAACTATCTATTTACCTATGTGTATGGTGTAATCTACAGCTCAAGAGTGTCTCAATTACCTTATTACCAAGGGGAAAAAAGTGTTGCATTATTTTAATCGAGGCACAGGTTAAAGAAGTATATTGTTTAATAGTACTTCCTACCAGACAGTATTCTAGGACTGAAGACGAACAGACCTTCAATATGTAAAAAGAATAAAATAAAAAAAGCAAGTGAGATATCAGAGAACACTAGCTGCAATGTAACAGTGATATATTCCACAAAGAATTCAAAAACTGATAAAACTAAAACAACGAAGACAATCCACACTGGCAACTGTGATTGTAAATTAGCGCTTTCGTTTACTGGCAAATTGTAAACTTCTTCAGATCTGAAGAAGTTTACAATTTGCCAGTAAACGAAAGCGCTAATTTGCAATCACAGTTGCCAGTGTGGTTTGTCTTTGTTGCTTTACTTTTAACAGTGATATATTGCTACTGGCTAAAATAAATTATTTTCTTCTTTGAAGACCACTGAAACTGGCAATCTGTCAAAATAACAGAGAAGCAGTGCAAATGGCATTTTCATCATTAAAACCTGGATCCTAGAGAGACTGGTAGCAAAGTAGAATTTAAGTAGATCTTCTATTCAGCATACAGGTAAGAAGCCCAAATGAAACTAAAGCAGTAGGAAATGGTAAAAAACTTTGGTCAGTGTAAACAGACAAGATAAAATGTAAATTCTTGGCAAGTATATAACTCACAAATTAAACAACTGTTGACAGAAAGATATACTGAACAGAAAGAGGATGATTGACAAAATGTAATAAAAAATATTTGCAGATGTGTATAATGCTTAGAAATGGAGCAGAGAGTGTAGCTTTTGACTTTCTTTAGCCAGGCTTCTTTGTCAATAGCAACTTTGCAGCAGCAAACAATGGCCACATGATATAGTTCTATGAATTATGACTTTCTAGTCACTGATGGTATGTACACTGACAGGATATTAGTCCTGATCTGTTTATGGCAAACTATTATCTGGAATGTACCAAGAAAAAAATCAGGTATATACTACCAAAGTACGCCCCAAGAAAAAACAGGAAAATGTTGAGAACACAAGGAACGTTCCACCACAGTAAAATAAACATAATACTTTAATAGATGGAATCAGAACCAGGACTACCACTTTTGGCAATATGTCTTCTTCAGATCCTGATTAATTAGTCCTGAGTATCCTATTTTTAAAAGAACAAACATCCAATCACAGTCCCAGCATTTGAATCAGATGACACATTTGGATTAAATGCAAAATGATCATAGTTCGCCAACTTATTGAAGCTAACCAATCAGTCTTTGTAAACATAAGGAAATGGGGTTTTTGGCCAATCAAAGAGTCTTTTTGATCTCTTCCTACATGTTTTCCTCCTGTATGTTTCTCTCTGATAGAAAAGAACTTACTCTATGAGTAATTAAGAAACACAACACATACACCAAACCTCCTTGATAAGGAATGCTGTATTTATAAAGACACTTTGAAGTTAGCCTTAAACAGTGGTTATTGAGAGAGTTTCCAATCGTAAAATATGCGAAAGGCAGATGAACTCTTATTGGATGGAACAAAACTTTTTTGTTCTGCCTGAGATTCCATCGGTCAATTGATTTGTAGGCAGAGATAAGCCTTTATGTCTCGATGAAAGTGAATCAGGTTCTGTTGTATTATTAATATTATGTCAAAGAGTTTAAATAAATGAAATGTAATCATGCATCAAGAGAAAGTTTGGTGTATGTGTTGCATTTCCTAATTACTCATAGAGACCTGCAGAAATCCAGTGGGTGCTGTTAAAAATCTATAATTGATTGTTATTTGGTCTCAATGAAGGCCTTGATTCATATTGGAAGGTAAAAAGGGGCTTGGCAAGTCTAAACCTACTATTGGCCAAAAAACATGGACTAAGTTTTTTTCTCTCAGAGAGAAACATACAGGAAGAGATTAAAAAGATTTTTATTGGATGGTAGTTAAGGGCTCGGCAAGCTTATGCCTACAATTGGCCAAAAGACTTGTACTGAATAAGTCATTTTCTATTGGAGGAAAACATGTAGGAAGAGATCAAAAACACTCTTTGATTGGCCAAAAAGCTCATTTCCTTATGTTTACAATGATTGATTGGTTAGCTTCAATAAGTTGGCAAACTATGATCATTTGCATTTAATCCAAATGTGTCATCTGATTCAAATGCTGGGACTGTGATTGGATGATTGTTCTTTTAAAAACAGGATACTCAGGACTAACTAATCAGGATCTGAAGAAGGCATATTGCCGAAAGCATTTGTCCTGTTTCTGAGGAGTAATTCTTTTTTATCTATCAAAGTTTTACGTTTATTTTACTGTGGTGGAACTTTCCTTGTGTTCTCAACATTACCTGGAATGTATTCCATTTCTTAGCAACACTGTGAAAATGTGATCTATCATTTACATTTTCAGCATAAAATAAGTCGTTGCTGGTTAATCTGATACTCTAATCAGAGTGGGACGATCTCCTGACTAGCACCAGGATAGTGTGGCGTAATAAGGGTTGGACTATCTTCTTACCCAGGGTGTTATTGCACTTAATGGATATCTTAGTCAGATGTGACTAATAGTCAGAGGCAGCTTGTTTGGTACCAAGTTAATCAAAATCTGTATAATCAAAATACAATGTTTTGCTGATTAAGGTTTCTACAGTCAGAAATGCCAGTTTGCTTAATCTGTAGTAAAGTTTGTGTGAGAATAAATAAACTGAGATACAGATTCTATGACTTTTTTATTTTAATTCAAGTGTAATTTGTTAATCGGGATTTTCAAATATTGATTCCATCAAATACCAGGTGGCATTATAAAGAAGATCATGAAACTTCAATATTAGGAACATTCCTCCATACTGCAAAGTACAAATGACCTCGGTGGTAGAACATTTACAGATATGGGGGTACCAGAAGTGCAGAGGTGCTTCCTTGAGGAATTACTATTATCCAGCAAAGTTCTGTCATATGTATATAGGGGGGAGAGACAGAGATTATTCTCCACAAAACAAACAAAATATGTTTTAGCCCCCCCCCCCCATGGGCTTCGTTCCTGATACGTAAAACCAAGGCCACTTCTAAATGTGGTTCTTAACTCAGCAGTAAAATTATACATGATTACTGAACAAAATAAAGACAAAATATTACTACTTAAAAAATGAAAGCTAATTACTGTCTTAAATACGTTGTTGTTTATTCCTAAAAGAAAGTCTGCATCTACTACAATTTCTTGCTGAGGTCAATTAACACCAGAATCTTCTATGCAGCTATTATTGAAATTTTACTACTTCTGCAAATAACCCTGACTTAATTCCTTGAGATTAATGAGATTTTTTTTTTCAGGTTACAGTTTAATGCATCAGTCACAGACATATTATTCAGAAAAATGAAAGATTTAGGAGAAACATTAATTCATCTACCATAAAATGCTATTTTAAACAAATTCAAAAAGATGTAATGGCATAAAGGCCACATTGATGCTTGTAAATAGTTAAGTTTGGCTACTAGCCTGTTCATAAAATAGACAGTGTTTACAAAGGGTAACATTATGTTAATGATTTGTAATGCAGAAGTGTTGACAACAGCATGTCTGAGAAAATCAAAACAAATCAGGGCTAATTTCTGGTCTAATACAAGTGCCTGAGTCCCAGGTGCTTGAAGCCAGGGTGACAGGCATCTTGTAGCTTGCACATGAATTCCCCTACATGTTTAGATGAGGTGTGGCAACCATTCTGAGAGAATAGAGCTGCCACACATTTTCCAAACATAGTAGGAAAATTCGAAGGTCATTAAGGTTTCAGGCAGTGATCAGAAGGGGAATTTAGGTTGGGGGAAGTTTTAGGGTTGGTTGGGAGAGCAGTTTAGGGTTAGGGAGTCAAAGGGGAGTTTGAGGTTTAGGGATCAATTGTGGACTTTATGGTTAGGGAGTAAAAAACAATTGCTACAATTAGAGTTTAGGGCCAGATAGGAGTTTTAGGGTTAGAGTTACGGCTCTGGTATGACTATGCAGTCCATTAGGGTCCAGTGGTGGGTAGGCTAGGAAATTAAGTAGAATCAGGATAGTGAGATTTAGGACAATTAATATTTAGAGCAAGTGGCAGCAAGCAAGTGCACTGTGTGCTCCAAGCACACAAGCTCTAGTTTTAACCCCCTAATTTATTTTTATTTTCACTGCAAGAGATGTTTTATGTTATTTTATGAGTCTCAGGCTAGGACAGCACTAATCTGGAACTAAAGTTAAAACATTCATATAGGAAATAATTATTGATGTGATTAAAAATATTATTTTGTTCATTCTTATCTAATTCTGTATTCAGCCAATTATGTTTTATTCCATGTTTTGTAACAGCAATTTAAACTTGCTTTCTCAGTTATTTTTCCCTGTCATTGTTATATATGTCATCTGTGTTTGTATATGTGCATATATATATATTAAAAAATAATAATTCCTGGTTTAACTTACTCATTAAATGCACACATAAGGTTGTATTCTTATTTTAATTTGGTTTACTGTATTTACTATGCTTATTGGTTAGTTTAAGTAAGATTTTTTTGTAGATATATATTTTAGGGTTCTTGAACACAGACTTGAAGAAGTCTAGAGGGACAAAAGTGATCTTTGTTAATAAAACTTTATGGAAATAGATTATGTTTTGGACAATGTATTTTTCCTGGATGCCAATACACCCACACACATATATATATATATATATATATATATATATATATATATATATATATATGTATATACATATATATATATATATGTAAATATGTATATGTATATATGTATATATATATATGTGTGTGTGTGTGTGTGAGAGATATATATAGCTCACACCACAAGTTCCAGAAGTTCCAGGCCCAATGAACTCATTCAGTTTAATACATAGACTAAACTAATGTCTTTCGACTTTTCCCCTGTTAGGGGACTGTACTGATTTATTAAAATAAAAAAATAACTTCTGCAGTAAAAATGAACAGCAAATCTTCAAACTCTTTTACCATGAAGAGCAAATAACACTGCTCTGGTGCCTCGGCTTTCAGAAAAGCTTTTTCAGAGTATGTACTAAACTGAATGAAGTAATCTGGCCTGAAACTTGTGATGTGAGGTTTGCTTTGTTTTACAGTGTGGTGCTTCATATATATATATATATATATATATATATATATATATATATATGTATATATATATATATATATATATATATATATATATATATATATATATATATTTTTTTTTTTTTTTTGATTGCCAAATGGTCTATTTAAATATTTCCAATGATGTGTTATAATGTCTTTGATAAATTTACAGTGTGTGTTTAGAAATAATCTGCTTAATATGAAGTACCACATTATTTTTAATTTTATTTAAAGTGCATAAACTTTAAATTATTCGAGTATTTAGTAAGTAGGGAAGTACCAGCTCAAGTATGACAATGATAACTATGGGGGAAGGGATCTGAATTTGTTAACATGTTGACCAATACACTTTGTCTTACAACAAAATAAATCACTCCCATACCTGATAACAGATATATAGTCAGAAAGTTTGGGATGAAGCTAACATTCTGTTTATTTTTGTTTTGATTGGATCACTTGTCTGTGTACCTACTAGAGTTAATAATTCTGCATAATATTAATGATATTTCAAAATAAGTTTTTATTTTTTGATTTAGAACAATTATAAGTTTGCTACTTCTAGTATCATTTTCTGATTTTTCTGCATTTGAATATATACCCCAGCATTTAATAAAAAACTTGTAGGCACCATGTAATCCCTACATGGAATGTATCTATGTACACGGCCACAGTTCTTCCTCGGCAGTCAGCCATGCATATTAATGATGATGTGCTGCCAAGGGATAGCCAAGGAACACAGATATTGAATCAGTGTAGACAGAAGTGTAACAGCTACCCATGATTGCAGATGAGTGTGAGGCTCCCTGTAATGCTCTCCAACACTGTTGTCATGTTGTGAGACGTATCAGCTGTAGACTATGTCATTTATATGATGTGTTATGATTTTAGTAATTTATCTAGTATTTTTTCTGTTTTTTTTAATTACCACATGTTTGCAGAGTGCAGCAATGCCAATGCCAAGTTGTGCTCAAACAATAGACAGCTGATACATGCCAGACATCTAAAAATAGAAACAGGATGTAATTAATTAATTATACGTATATTTAAGCATATTGTAGTGGCACAGTGCTGTGCTCAGCAATGCCAAGCTGTGCTCACATTATAAACAGCTGACACATGCCCGACATTTAATAATAGAAATCGTATATAATTAATTATTTAGTTATAGGTGTGTTTAAGGGTGTTTGCATAGCGTGGCATGCTGCTCAGCAATGCTAACAAGTAGTGTAGTATATCTGAAGGTATACTAGTTTTTATAACATCCAACTAGCCACATGGGTAGAGTTAAATTCTTATGTGCAGTAGGTCCTGGTTTCATGTCTATAAAGGGCCGAATATTACTGCACAGTTATGTAATATTTTAAATTCATTTTATGAAACTATTGTGACTTTTGGCACTGCTGTGCTCTGCTAAGCACTGATCATTCATGCTAAGCAGTGCATAAACATGTTAATAGCTACTGTTTGCATGGTGCTAAGCCTTGCTAAAACCTCGGTTGTGCTAGTTTTCATGCTAACTGGCTTCGCTTAGCTGGTTTGCATGCTCCTAAGCGACACAGCACTTTTTGAGTGTTGCTGAATGATGTGTAAGGGTGGGAAAACAGTCTATATTAAGCTCAATAAGCAGGAATTCTGCAACAATCATTGGAGTTATTCAGCTGTTGGCATGGCTGGTGGTGCTGGTGAAGGTGTGCACTTTTGGGTGCAGTGGTGGGGCATTCAGGATTCCAGGGTCATGGTCTGGCTCCTTGTTAAAAACCATGAACCCCGGCTGATGCAGGGTGGATTCCAGGGCTTGGAGTGTAAGGTGGAGACCTGGGACCATTTGGCCAGGGAACTCACATAGGATCATAGGAAGTTACTAGGCAATTAGCCCTGAGGCCCTTAGAAGCCTAGTCAAGAATTTATCCCATGTTCCAACAAGTCAGTACCCGATAGCCCTGTCTAGCAGGGACACAGGTGGAATCCCAGGAGTGTACCTTCTGTTCCCCATCCAGTTATCCAGGTTGCACTTAAAAAGCATTAATGAGGCACTCTGCTTGACGTGGAGTGTGAGTCTATCCACAGAAGGAGGGGTCTGTGGGACACAAATCTGTCCAGCCAGCAAGTCCTATTGATGTCACATACCAGGTTGAGGTCGCGTGTGTGGGTTACTCGAGTGGAGCAAGACTTGTGGATATGCAGCAGTCCCATCATGGCAGGGTCTGAGATTGCTTTGTATGTCAGGAAGAGGTCACCTCTAAGGAGTCTGTAGGAGACTGAATAGAGGGACAGGGCCTTTAGCCTATCTGTGTAGGGTAGATGTTTGAGTCCCTAGATTTGCCTGGTGAGGAACCTCTGTGGTGTCTCCCACTGCTGCAGGTGGTTTGTGAGGTACATGCCAAAAGGGGCATTGTACACAAATAATGGGTCTTATAAGGGAAGAATACAGGGATGTTATGACCACCTTGTCCCTGGATGAGATTCCCTTACTAATGAGGTGGGCCATGTAGAAATATTTCCATGTTACTGGTATCCCCCGCACAGGTGACCAGTGTCACCACCACCATGATGACCTGAAAAGGAGAAAAAGGGAAACCTTGGACACCTGGGTCCAAGAGGCAAGGGCAGGGAATGCTCCAAAAATATGTAAGTATATTTACCTCTGTTTTACCAGTATGCAAGCTGAATGCTTGCAAAACTGGTATGCATAATTGCTGTGCTTCTCTCCCTTCAGCTGCAGCTGAGAGGCCTCACAATGTCAAGTCCCATGCCAGGCAGCTGGTCAGGTCATGCCATGAGTGTGGTAAGTACTGATTTACTATGCTAGCTGTAGTAAAAGTAGCAAGAAAGAGTAAAGCATATACTGCAATAAAGTATACACAAGAAAAACAGTAGTGCAATATATGTGCAATTAGAGATGTCGAGCTATAGTGCAATAAATGAACTATAAGAACTGTATTTCAATAAAACAATAACAATACCAATAACAGTAAGCAAAATGTTCAGCAGGATTGTGTTGTCAAAACCATTGCAGTAGGGCTGTATGCAATGATTTTCTACGATAAGGTTGCTGCAGTCAAGTGTAATAATGTAATTACTGTAGCCAGCAAATCTAATGGCCTGCAAACTGTAATGCATAACTCATAGTACTGTCCATGGCTATCTCCAGGCCAATATCATTCACATAATTATCTTTCTTCCTCAAACAGCAGGTAATGAAAGGTATATGGGTGAGGTATCCCGGTCTTTGGGCAGATATTGTGTGTGGACATCACAAATATTTCAAACCAATAACAATAAAATGTGGTCAGTGGCAGTGTTGATTCTAAAATACAGATTTCTTAATGCATGCAGCAAGGTTGTATTCCATGCATGTGTGTTCTACTGTCAATGCATTCTAGTATAACACTGTAATAGTAGTACAATGCCAGAGGAATGTCCTGTAAATTGTAGTGCACAATTCATAGTATAGTTCCACGTGATCTTCAGGCAAGTATCAGTCAATCAATAATCAGCAGTGACTCAGTAGCTTAATCTGTTAAATGCTTTGTATGCAGTATATTTTGCCACACACAGTCCTGGGTTCGAATCCAGTGGTATGCAGCACTAAAGTTTTAGTATCAGCCACGTAATGCTCGCATTTTCTCTCTCACCAGGAAAACACAAAAAATGTATGGGCAAGGTAGCCCATATTATGAGCAAGTATTGTGTGTAGATTACAAAGAATGTTAACATCACCAAGAATGTGTTCATCAGCATTGCTGAGTCATAAATAAAGCTGTGCAATCCCAGTATGGCTGTATCCCTTGCATGTCTGTACTATGGTGATGCAGTCAGTTAATACATTAATTTCAGATGTCCCCTGCAATCACACATATTGGGTTCTACTCCTATGTCTGCATGACAGCTGTCTAGTTTACTTACTGTGCACAAACATGCCTCCCAAGTGTCATGCTTTCTCATAATGCATGTAAACCAGCCTAATCCATCTTTCGCATGATTAGCAGATAAAGTATGACCTGGAATGTAATGTATTACCAAATCTGTTTACAGAACACCTGGGTAGTTATATAAGTCCAGAGTATGTGAAAGTGTTCTGTATTGTGCTGTACCAGCATTTGTTATTCCTTGGCCCATACTGACCCATGCTAACAGCTTGAGTGGTATGTACATGCTACATCAGCTATAGGAGAATAGTAGTCACTGTAGTCAAAACCGACTCTACACACCTGTACAGTATATATATATATATATATATATATATATATATATATATATATATATATATGTATATATATATATATATATATATATATTTAGTAAGTAGGGAAGTACCAGCTCAAATATCACAATGATAAGTATGGGGGAAGGGAGCTGAATTTGTTAACATGTAGACCAATACACTTTGTCTTACAACAAAATAAATCACTCCCATACCTGATAACAGATATATAGTCAGAAAGTTTGGGATGAAGCTAACATTCTGTTTATTTTTGTTTTGTTTGGATCACTTGTCTGTGTGCTTAATAAAGGATTTTCAACTGGAAACAGACTGTCTACCCTGCTTGGAATACTTCTGAATACCTACTAGAGTTAATAATTCTGCATAATATTAATGATATTTCAAAATAAGTTTTTATTTTTTGATTTAGAACGGTTATAAGTTTGCTACTTCTAGTATCATTTTCTGATTTTTCTGCATTTGAATATATACCCCAGCATTTAATAAAAAACTTGTAGGCACCATGTAATCCCTACATGGAATTTATCTATGTACATGGCCACAGTTCTCCCTCGGCAGTCAGCCATGCATATTAATGATGATGTGCTGCCAAGGGATAGCCAAGGAACACAGATATTGAATCAGTGTAGACAGAAGTGTAACAGCTACCCATGATTGCAGATGAGTGTGAGGCTCCCTGTAATGCTCTCCAACACTGTTGTCATGTTGTGAGACGTATCAGCTGTAGACTATGTCATTTATATGATGTGTTATGATTTTAGTAATTTATCTAGTATTTTTTCTGTTTTTTTTTAATTACCACATGTTTGCAGAGTGCAGCAATGCCAAGTTCTGCTCAAACAATAGACAGCTGATACATGCCAGACATCTAAAAATAGAAACAGGATGTAATTAATAAATTATACGTATATTTAAGCATATTTTAGTGGCACAGTGCTGTGCTCAGCAATGCCAAGCTGTGCTCACATTATAAACAGCTGACACATGCCCGACATTTAATAATAGAAACCGGATATAATTAATTATTTAGTTATAGGTGTGTTTAAGAGTGTTTGCATAGCGTGGCATGCTGCTCAGCAATGCTAACAAGTAGCGTAGTATATCTGAAGGTATACTAGTTTTTATAACATCCAACTAGCCACATGGGTAGAGTTAAAGTCTTATGTGCAGTAGGTCCTGGTTTCATGTCTATAAAGGGCCAAATATTACTGCACAGTTATGTAATATTTTAAATTCATTTTATGAAACTATTGTGACTCTTGGCACTGCTGTGCTCTGCTAAGCACTGCTCATTCATGCTAAGCAGTGCATAAACATGTTAATAGCTACTGTTTGCATGGTGCTAAGCCTTGCAAAAACCTCGGTTGTGCTAGTTTTCATGCTAACTGGCTTCACTTAGCTGGTTTGCATGCTCCTAAGCGACACAGCACTTTTTTGAGTGTTGCTGAATGATGTGTAAGGGTGGAAAAACAGTCTATATTAAGCTCAATAAGCAGGAATTCTGCAACAATCATTGGAGTTATTCAGCTGTTGGCATGGCTGGTGGTGTTGGTGAAGGTGTGTGCTTTTGGGTGCAGCTGTGGGGCATTCAGGATTCCAGGGTCATGGTCTGGCTCCTTGTTAAAAACCATGAACCCCGGCTGATGCAGGGCGGATTCCAGGGCTTGGAGTGTAAGGTGGAGACCTGGGACCATTTGGCCAGGGAACTCACATAGGATCATAGGAAGTTACTAGGCTATTAGCCCTGAGGCCCTTAGAAGCCTAGTCAAGAATTTATCCCATGTTCCAACAAGTCAGTACCCGATAGCCCTGTCTAGCAGGGACACAGGTGGAATCCCAGGGGTGTACTTTCTGTTCCCCATCCAGTTATCCAGGTTGCACTTAAAAAGCATTAACGAGGCACTTTGCTTGACGTGGAGTGTGAGTCTATCCACAGAAGGAGGAGTCTGTGGGACACAAATCTGTCCAGCCAGCAATTCCCATTGATGTCACATACCAGGTTGAGGTCGTGTGTGTGGGTTACTCGAGTGGAGCAAGACTTGTGGATATGCAGCAGTCCCATCATGGCAGGGTCTGAGATTGCTTTGTATGCCAGAAAGAGGTCACCTCTAAGGAGTCTGTAGGAGACTGAAAAGAGGGACAGGTCCTTTAGCCTATCTGTGTAGGGTAGATGTTTGAGTCCCTAGATTTGCCTGGTGAGGAACCTCTGTGGTGTCTCCCACTGCTGCAGGTGGTTTGTGAGGTACATGCCAAAAGGGGCATTGTACTCAATTAATGGGTCTTATAAGGGAAGAATACAGGGATGTTATGACCACCTTGTCCCTGGATGAGATTCCCTTACTAATGAGGTGGGCCATGTAGAAAGATTTCCATGTTACTGGTATCCCCCGCACAGGTGACCAGTGTCACCACCACCATGATGACCTGAAAAGGAGAAAAAGGGAAATCTTGGACACCTGGTTCCAAGAGGCAAGGGCAGGGAATGCTCCAAAAATATGTAAGTATATTTACCTCTGTTTTACCAGTATGCTAGCTGAATGCTTGCAAAACTGGTATGCATAATGCTGTGCTTCTCTCCCTTCAGCTGCAGCTGAGAGGTCTCACAATGTCAATTCCCATGCCAGGCAGCTGGTCAGGTCATGCCATGAGTGTGGTAAGTACTGATTTAGTATGCTAGCTGTAGTAAAATTAGCAAGAAAGAGTAAAGCATATACTGCAATAAAGTATACACAAGAAAAACAGTAGTGCAATATATGTGCAATTAGAGATGTTGAGCTACAGTGCAATATATGAACTATAAGAACTGTATTTCAATAAAACAATAACAATACCAATAACAGTAAGCAAAATGTTCAGCAGGATTGTGTTGTCAAAACCATTGCAGTAGAGCTGTATGCAATGATTTTCTATGATAAAGTTGCTGCAGTCAAGTGTAATACTGTAATTACTGTAGCCAGCAAATCTAATGGCCTGCAAACTGTAATGCATAACTCATAGTACTGTCCATGGCTATCTCCAGGCCAATATCATTCACATAATTATCTTTCTTCCTCAAACAGCAGGTAATGAAAGGTATATGGGTAAGGTATCCCAGTCTTTGGGCAGATATTGTGTGTGGACATCACAAATATTTCAAACCAATAACAATAAAATGTGGTCAGTGGCAGTGTTGATTCTAAAATACAGATTTCTTAATGCATGCAGCAAGGTTGTATTCCATGCATGTGTGTTCTACTGTCAATGCATTCTAGTATAACACTGTAATAGTAGTACAATGCCAGAGGAATGTCCTGTAAATTGTAGTGCACAATTCATAGTATAGTTCCAGGTGATCTTCAGGCAAGTATCAGTCAATCAATAATCAGCAGTGACTCAGTAGCTCAATCTATTAAATGCTTTGTATGCAGTATATTTTGCCACACACAGTCCTGGGTTCGAATCTAGTGGTATGCAGCACTAAAGTTTAGTATCAGCCACGTAATGCTCGCATTTTCTCTCTCACCAGGAAAACACAAAAAATGTATGGGCAAGGTAGTCCATATTATGAGTATGTATTGTGCGTAGATTACAAAGAATGTTAACATCACCAAAAATGTGTTCATCAACATTGCTGAGTCATAAATAAAGCTGTGCAATTCCAGTATGGCTGTATCCCTTGCATGTCTGTACTATGGTGATGCAGTCAGTTAATACATTAATTTCAGATGTCCCCTGCAATCACACATATTGGGTTCTACTCCTATGCCTGCATGACAGCTGTCTAGTTTACTTACTGTGCACAAACATGCCTCTCAAGTGTCATGCTTTCTCATAATGTATGTAAACCAGCCTAATCCATCTTTCGCATGATTAGCAGATAAAGTATGACCTGGAATGTAATGTATTACCAAATCTGTTTACAGAACACCTGGGTAGTTATAGAAGTCCACAGTATGTGAAAGTGTTCTGTATTGTGCTGTACCAGCATTTGTTATTCCTTGGCCCATACTGACCCATGCTAACAGCTTGAGTGGTATGTACATGCTACATCAGCTATAGGAGAATAGTAGTCACTGTAGTCAAAACCGACTCTACACACCTGTACAGTATATATATATATATATATATATATATATATATAAATATATATATATATATATATATATATATATATATATATATATGTGTGTTTTCAGGGATATAATCTGCAATGGCAGCAATACAATATTTTTCTCTCTGTCCCCACCCCTTATCTTCATTTATGTATTACTGTTATTTATTATTATGATTGCATATTAACATATTTTGTTAAACTAACTATACTGTAGAAAACTGTGTTTCATTATTGTTATGTTCTATTATGCTTTAATAATAACATAATTTGTTAAACTCACTATATTTTGGGAAATGTGGATGATTATTGTTCAGCTTTATTATGATGCAATATTAACATATTTGTTAAACAAACTGTTCTGTTAGCCCTATGGTTTACTTTTTACTGGCATGCTGTTACCATACTAACTATTATGTTACTTAATGTTGTGTTGCACATGTTGTACGTTAATATGTATTTAGATGAATAAATATGATGTTCAATTCTGTTAATACTAACATTGGTTTGGTTATTACTAACCATAACATATTGCTATACCTCAGTTTCCACAGCACATGAAGGTAGGCCGATCCCCCTACCTTGCCTGAACCAGCGGTGACACCAGGTCCCAGCACATCTGGGACCTAGACCCATCGTGCCCCCTCAGCTGCCCCTGCACTACCTGTGGTGACTCAGGGGGACAGGGCCCAGCCTCTATCTGGAAGCAGTGGTAGAGGGGTTGTTGTCACCCATGCAAAGCTGCTGGTCTTGGTGTGCAGGACAGTCGACCATGGCTATGACTGACACCTGTGCCAGATTGATGGCATGCTGGCCACTCTGATGGGGCAGCCTTGTCCTGGTGCCCAGCCTACAGCACAGCCACCCTCAGGGCAGTGATGGAGCAGTGTCAAAAGTCCCATGGGTGGGTACATAGAGTCACACTGCTGCTGTCTGGAGACATGTGGCACTCGGATTCCACAACACCTTCTCTATCCAAGGTGTTCACCCCTATGTGTCACACACCACCCCTGTCTGCTGTCTTGTCTGTTTGCAAATGCATCCTCACCTACACAACTTACCTCTCCCACACGTACCTATGTCTCTTCTCCAACATTCCACTCTCAACTTAAAAAAAAAAAAAAAAAAAAAAAAAAAAAATGGGCACCTGCCCCAAAATGAAATATCGTCCCATACATAACTCTCCATTTTGCATGTGTCCACTGGACACACATAATTTGGTCCAATTGGCTTGACAATGGAGTTATGTTGTCCTCACCCTTCCTCTCTGGAGTTTGAGAATCCAAATTCATCTACAAATTCTGTCAAAGTGCACAGTTGTTGCTGTACAAGAAACAGATAGCTATGGTTCTTTCCTACAGCCTTCCTGTGCATCCCTCCCAGCCTTTCACTATGTTTTTCCCCCTGCTTGCACCCATTTCACCACTTTCCTAGCTACCCTTTTTTCTTTTCTTTATAATTTTTCAGCATGGAGCTGTGCCATGCACCACTTCGTGCAGCTTTGCTAAGCTCAGCTAAACAGAGCTATAATGACTATATGTGTTTCCAACACATGCACAAAATAAACAAATCTGCTGTGTTTTGAACCTGAGGCCATCACACCTGCGGCACACTGCATTAACCTGCCACACCACTCTTACTTAACACAGGTGTTTTAAACAAAACATAGTAATTGGCAACTACAGTCATTAGGCATGTTGCAGCGGAGCTGCGCATCGCACTGCACCCCCTCAAACTGGAATAAATGTGAGGGCCTTATATATTGCACAGTGGTTGCATGTCATTAGCTAATGATAGTGCAATTCAGCTGTTCTGGCTGCAATTAGTATTTCAGAACCACAGATTGGTTTAGAGGTAATCACCTGCTGATGGGGAGCATGTTTAAAAGGCAGGCAGCTGGCTATGGGGAAACATTCTGTATGAGACGTTACTCACACAGAGCATGCCTTTGCAAAACTTTACTAGTAGCACATTTCAACAGAGGAGTACTGCACTCCACCGGGTATGTAACTGCTTTTTGTGTATAACCGGCTGCAGATAGGAGGATACAGGTATGGGGAATAGAGATTACAGCAGTAAGCCAGTCTTACACCAGTGGTAATGACATGTCACTGATATCCTGCTGCATTACACCTACAGGGGATGTACAGTACTTCAAGGTTGCATTGTCTTTTATCATTGTGGCCCACTGCTGTTGTTGGACTGTCCCTTCATAGTGGTTGTAATAGCACACTGCTATTTCTTTGACACTGGTATTATGACATATTATTGGGTAGTTGGCCTTAGCGGACACACCACAGTAGACTGGAGTGTTGGGTGTATGATTATGCAGCAGAATTTCTCATGGCACCAGGAAAATACCTCACTATTGATACTATCTCAGTTGGATCCACACATGTTGCATGTTGTCACAATGTAGGGGATGAGATGTGTGAACAAGCAGTGGACAGTGCTGGCCATTTTGCCCTTGTTGTATCTGTAGATAGTGGGTGTCCATGTATCTGAGCCTGTAATGTGCTCCCCTTTATTTTCCTTCAGGAATAATGTACCGCAGATGACACCCACCCTTCTCAGATGCAGAGAATGAGATAGTCATGCAAAGACTAAGGCAGCATCATGACATGTTGCTATTCAGGGGAGATATAATAGGGAACAGCAGGCTGCATTATTGTCAGACCTTGTCCATGATGATAATGCCATGGGCCAGCAGGGCAGGACATATGAGCAGGTTCAACACCGGGCAACCAATAGAATTAATGCTGCATGCTGACAGGCAGCAGACAATGTCAGGGATTGTGCTCTCACTGGTGGAGGGCCTGCAGTGGAACAACAACTCTCAGCCACTGAGGAATTCCTGGTGTACCTAGGCAGACACAACAGCTCCTAGGCATCCATCACGCCGTACATCATGGAGGTGGGTGCCACAGTTTCCACAGCTGAGGAGCATGCAGGTAAGCTTACTGTGATCAACATTGTAATACTGTAGCAGTTAAGTGTGTCGGGCGGTAGATACTTTTATGTGGGGGTTAGATCTTTGTTCTTTGGCGGGGTGTAACCTCAGTTATACACTCATATGCATATTGAGACCAATATAACAAGTAGCAGAGTAGCTACTGTAAATGTGGGATATATGAATGTATTACCTTGTTGTGCTACAACATGCAGTGATACTGACATATACCGCACCCTCAACCTTTCACAGGTCCGTCAGGTATTGCCAAAGGCCATGGTCCTGCCCCTGGTAAGTATGACACTTGTTTTATTAAGTAAGAATTATAGTCAGTTAAGGGCCAAAATAATGCCTTATGTACAGGTAAAAACATGTGCATGTGTGTAAACAGCGTAGGATGATTTTCAATGCCAGTCTGGAAGAGGTACCTAAGGTTTCAAGAGGGGGGTAGTCACCGGAGTGTAGTTCAACAAACAGATACACTTTGGCAGTTACAGGTAAGAGCAGATAAGACTCCTAGTTGAAATGAGGCAGGAATCTAAAATGCCTTTTAAAATACAACAGGTTGAAGGCAAATATATTAGGCAGTGAAATGTATATTTCAATATAATTGTGAAGAGAGTGCTACTGGGTTTTATGTGTTGTTTTTTTTCAATTATAGTGGCATACTGAGTAAGTAAAAGATAAATATTACTGGTCGTGTTTGACTTGATTTACTTTAAGTGATGGTTATAAAGGTTCTGAGTTGACTTTGAGTTTTGTTCCAAGGTAATGCTTTGTGGACAAAAGTGGAGAAGGAAGTTGTTTGACCGCTAATCCAGTTGTGGGTCTTCACTGTTATGAGTCTTGGATACTTTTCATACACAGTAGTGCAGGTATTAATGTACTGCTTTTTTTATTCTTATTGCAGGTGAAAATGGGAGATGGAGTCTGTCCCCTACACAACCTGATGTCAATGTCTCCTCGGGCAATGATGATGATGCTGGCCACAGTGAGGCAGGGGTGGGGATATTGGGGGCTGAATCTGTTCCAGAGGTAGACATCACTCTTCTGCCTCCATTGTCACCACACACAGTCTATATGCCCACACATACCCCATCCCTGGAGGCCACAGATATTGGACAGTCAGAGGGTGGAGACACTGAACAGGGAAGTGTGGCAACTATGGCTCCAATGAGTGTAGACACTTGCTATAGCCAGAGAACTGGTGAGGTCCAACAAAAACAGATTGTCAGGGGTGCTTGTAGGAGGCCTGCTATCCATCCACCACCTGTTGCAGGTGTCACCCTGCGCATGTTTCGGGCCATCATGGAGGCAAAGGCACATTCTAAACAGAACACCAGGAGTATGCTTAGGGTTATGGATGCCACACAGTCTGACATCCAAGACAGCCTCCACTGCATTGGGGAGACACTGGATCATCTGAATGATGGGGTGAGACAGTGTCTGCCTTGGACCACACATTGTCTGTGCTGGAATGTGTGGTTGGAACTGAGTGTTAGACCCATGGACGTAGGTCAGCAACACCATCTGCTGAGAGTCTGTGGCTGTGCACACCCACACTCCCATAGTGACAGTACATCCAGCGCTACAGAGGGGAGTGTGCTGTCCACACCATGATGTGGCAGGCCATGAGCTCATGGTCATGGGCAGTCCCATGGGGGGCATGGTCCCAGCAGACAGCAGTCACTGTCAGGTACTAACACCACTTTTGACCTTGAGCATGGAGGTGCAAGTGCAACTCCTGGCAGAACCAGTTCCTATGTCTGGGGCCAGAGATGGTGAACTGTCAACTCTACTGTGCACCGTCCAAAGCTGTCCAACATACACAAGTGTAGGACTAGCATTGAGCTTGACTGTGTACATGCACATAGTCACACACTACTGTCAAATGCAGGTCACCTACAGACACACACAGCACCTCTCCATTGGCATAATGGTGACAGTATTTACCCTATGAGCACAAGATGCAGAGTTTGATTCTCACATAAGGTAATTGGCTAGGCTTAAAATGTCCCTAAAGGGCAGCTAGCCTAGTACTAATCTATGAATCTACTTTCTATAAATCTATGAATCCATGGTCCATCTTACATGTTCTCCACTGACTCATACAGATGCTGTCTACTGTTTGGGCCAGCATAAGCCTCCTGCATCCCCACACAACACCCCATCCAAGTGATACCTGTGCCACATCCTTGTCATCTTTGACATCGATGTAGGGAAATAAAGCTATGGGTCTGATGCACAGGGTGACTCTATTGCTTAACATGTACTTGGGTAATGCCATGTTGGGTCACCATGCCACCTGTAGTGGTTAATGAGAGATACTGTATGCTGGCATATGTCATGAGTACGCCACATACATTTGTGCACCTTATGTGGTCCTTATGTTGTTGAATTGGCTGTACAGTTACACAATGACAGGTGTGTCATGGGCCTGTTTATGTTTCTGTTACAGTAGTCTGTTGGCTACACAGGGGAAATAAAGCAGCACAGGATGGCATGTCAGTACAGCGGACATATGTCATCAGCAAGGTACGGCACTATAACTGCATGGCTCTATAGATTCATATGTGTATAACTGGCTAACAAGGACAATGTTGGCATTCAGCATACTCACGCATCATTAATCTGTGAGAAGGTCTACTACCCTTCATAAGTGCTACCAGAGTTTTGATGGAGATGACGCATCTATATATATCCTGTGTCCAATGCCAACAATTGCTCGGCAACAGTTATGATTGCTGTGTTTTATATCCCAAGCTGTGTGTCACAGCAGATGTGTGTGTGACATGCATGGGAGGCCTGTTTCATGTAGGGGTATACTGCCTGTGTTGCATACCTGTCTTACCAGCATGTACTGTGCGTACCAAACTGATATTGTTGGTATGTAGCACAGGTGATACATGTATTAGTCCTGTCATAGATACATGGGAGGGACACAGTGAGAACTGACACCTCCCTGTACAGAGCCATACATATCCCCTCCAAAGCATTTCAGAGACAAACTAAACATGTACGACCCTGACATGGACTCCATACGACATGTGTAGGCTACCAAAGTTATGCTATATGGATATATAAACATGCACAAACTGGGCTGGAGTGAGATTAGAACCCCTACCTATATAGTCTTATACACTATAGATGACAGTACTTATTGCATACACCATGGCTTACATCTGATATTACACTGTCATCTTGTAGTCTTAAGATGGTTGACATCATCAAGCCTTGTAGAAGAGGGTAGTGTGGAAGCCAGCAGTAAGTTACAGAGCCAAAAAGTGCATAACCATTGCAGGTGGATGGCCCATGACTGCATGCTCTTTCATTTGCAGGAGAATACACACACAAACTGACACAGTCATGCATCAAGTGGGCTGGAGTAGATAAGAATCCCTACCTATCTAGTCTTATACACTATAGACTTGTACTTACTGCATGCTCCACATATTAAGTCCGTAGGATGTGTGATTGCAGGCACAGTACTTGTGCATTACACAAACTAGGCCCGTGTTGACCTGCATCTGCGGTCTGCAGTGTGATATTGCTTCATACTGTTATCTGCATCTAGTATCATAGCAGTGGGATAATTGTAATTATCCTAGCTATGTGTGTACAGGTACCAGTATAGCCATATAACGCTGCTTGCAGTTACATAGGCATACCTGTGGGCAGGAACAAGTTGCCCTGTCTATGCATGTGTTGACAACATTGTACATTACAGCACCTGCTCTCTTGTGTCTGTCTACGTGGTGACATCCCGCAGGCACAGGGGTCTATGGGTAAGTGGAATTTGTACTGTTGCACCCCTAGCTTTAATCCTTGGAGCAACAGTGTGGCTGTGTTATAGTGGAGATTTACTCATCATTATTAGGGTATGTCAGACAATACAGGCATCCACACACATATTTATGTATATAACAGGGATGTATATATAACTGTAGCTGCACGTGTGTGTGATATGTATATGTGCTATGCAGATATATGGGGGGTATATGTATTATTCTAATATATATATATATATATATATATATATATATATACATATATATATATATATATATATATATATATATATATATATATATATATATATATCAGTATATATCTACTCGACACTACATAGCAACAGATAAACTATGCATACCAGAGAGAGACAGTGACAGATGGATATGTATATGTATATCTGTATGCATAAACATTTATACATAACAGGTCATTTTGATGAAGGGGCAACAAGATTGCGCTCATTTTAACTAAGTGTATGGGCATGCCCAATGGTAATGTCAGTACTTATAAGGTGATTCCAGTCCACACCTACCTGTACTCCAGTCTGGGAATTTGTATGTTGCAGCCATTAACATCTGTCCCTATTTCTGCAGTACTGTACTTCACTCAAACTGTCCACAGCATTCCCCAGCTGTGTGCTGTACCTAATCTATGTCTGCAGTTGGTAATGTTATACCACCAACAGACTGACAGCCTGCATACCTCTCAAATGTCCTGATTTCCACAGTATGTACAGAGTTTTGCCTCACATGTTTGGTCGGTTTCTCATACATTTGTGGTCTTCTGGTGAAGTACTGAATATTGACGTCACTACATTATACTGCTTACAAACATTTGTGTTTCAGATGTTATATCCTTCAGAACACATGTAATAATCCAACACCTTTACTTTCAGTGACTTTCTAGGTTTATTGGGACAATACTTGAAATCTGTCCCAATGTTTGGTCCTTTGTCCCCCCCAATCTTACTGGCTTTGTCCAGATTTCTTGCACTAAGAGGTATGGCAGTCTGTGAAAAGACCAACATAGTACTACCTCACATGCAAAAGATGTGAGTAATTCCAGATTAGAACCATCAACACCATCACCCATGCTAGCTTCCCTAGTCCACTGAGCCAGTCAGGTCACCAGACAGAGAGTAGTCATTCATCACACAATCAACAGCATAAATATGTGCATTGTTATGCTGCATGAGAAGAGACATACAATTGTGTGAGGAATATCTATGTTACAGCTCTGCGATTGCCTGGTCCACTGATATACCACAGGTGATTTACTGTTAAAGCAGTTGTATAGGTACACTGCTGTTTTGGGGGTGGGGGACAATGGCACATGATCTACTGGGATATACCGTGGTCCAAATATCATGTGAGCCCACTGTTTAACATCTCCCTTGACTGGTGTAGTGAATATTCTAACAATGAAGCCTAGTGAATATTAAGGAATACATACTATTGGACTGGGTATCTGTAGTCCCATGTGGATGCTACATTTGTTCAATTAGCCCACTATATTTCCTTACATAACAGCATCAGATCCATACCTGTGATAAATACGGAAACATTTCTCCAATGGGGCTAGGCCAGGCCCAGGGGGAGGATACCCCCCCCCCCACTGTAGAAGGAAGCAGCAGTTCACAAAAATCACAAACTGATAGGCCAAAGAAGAGCATAAAGACGATAGAGTGGACTATTGATGATAAGAAAGAAATTACGTATTGTTACTATTATACAAAAAGCCCAGAATTTCCAGACACAGGATATACAAAAAGGTTAAGAGATAAATTAAGAGGAAAGAAAAATACTTCCAAGGAAAAACTGTAAGAAGCTTCAAATGAAAATTTGCATTCATTAATACATCAGATTTTTGAAAAACAGTATATAGATCAAAAACTCTGCTCAAAAAGCTAAGTTGCCTTAGTATATAGATCAAGAAACTTTGATCTGTTTTGAAAAAGAAGCATCCGAGGAAGTGCAAAAATGTAAAAAACAAAATCTAGATATTTTTGAAAAATATAAAAAAGAAAGATGGACATGGGAGGGAAAGATTTGATATGGTGCAGTATTTATGCAAAGGAGAAAGCCAAATTTATCAATATAAAGAAAGCAGCCTCAAAGATATTTGAAGAGAAATACAAGCAAAGATATGGAAAATTTCACAATAAAAAAAAGATATCACAAAGCTGGAATGTAGAAGAGAAGATTAGTAAAGTAGAAGTTAAAAAAATAGAAGTTGACGTTATGGAGTTCCTGCGAAGTGAAGGATATGATGTAGAAGGTCTAACACAGATTACATTACAACATGATGGAGTGAGTCCCCAAAGTAAGGAGAAGCAGGAAGATCAGGAGAGATGTGAAGAAAAAATATGGACATGGGAAAGAAAAAGAGATTTAATATGGTGTAATATTTATGCAAAAGAGAAAGTAAAACTAACCAATACAAAAAGAGCAGCACCAAAGATATTTGAAGAGAAATACAAGCAAAGATATGGAAAATTTCACAATAAAAAAAGATATCACAAAGCTGGAATGTAGAAGAGAAGATTAGTAAAGTAGAAGTTAAAAAAATAGAAGTTGACATTATGGAGTTCCTGCGAAGTGAAGGATATGATGTAGAAGGTCTAACACAGATTACATTACAACATGATGGAGTGAGTCCCCAAAGTAAGGAGAAGCAGGAAGATCAGGAGACATCTGAAGAAAAAATATGGACATGGGAAAGAAAAAGAGATTTAATATGGTGTAATATTTATGCAAAAGAGAAAGCAAAACTAACCAATACAAAAAGAGCAGCACCAAAGATATTTGAAGAGAAATGCAGGCAAAGGAATCCAGATATGGAAAACTTTGCAATACAAACATAAGAAGACAAAGAGGAAAAGTAGAAAAAGAGATTAGTAATGGAGAAGTTAAAGAAATAGAAATTGAGGTTATGGAGGGCCTGCAAAGTGAAGGATTCAGTGTAGAAAATTTAATGCAGAAAGCACCACAATAGGATAGAACAATGGATCTCCAAATTAAGGAGAAACCAGTGGAACAGAAAGCAATTGGTCATATGCCATATCAAGATATTTTTTAGTCATCCACACGAAACCAGTATAAATGTTCACTTGAAGCTAGACAGCAAGGGAAGGAACAGGAGACTGTGGAAACTCTGATGCAGTCAATGTTGAGGAGTGTTAAGCCAGTGAGTTTGCACATGACAGAGCAAAGGATGGCATAGGATGAAATTGAAGAGATGGTGCCACAGGAAGATGCTATTGAACTTTCTACAGAATGCCCACAGGAAATGGAAAACAAGGGATGTGCCCTCAGCTTGGAAGAAAATGAGCTAAGAGAAGAATTGCTTGATTTAATAGACATAGATATATTAAGATCAGTGAAAGAAATAGACTGCAGAAAGTCAATAAAGCCCCAAAAGTTATAAGTCTGATAAAACAAATGAACACAGTAATTAGGACTGCCTATAGGAGATCCATGTGATATAACAGACATAAACAGGATATATTACTGTGCAGCTAAATTAATAACTGATAAAGTTCTACCACAAGAACACAGGGAAGTGAGGGAAAGGAAGGGGAGAAATCAAATACCATCATGGAAGTATCGAATAGAGAAATCTATAAAGCAATTAAGACAAGAAGTGTCACTGTTAGAAGACTATAGAAGAGGGAATAGATCAACAAAAAGAAAGATAGATGTGATAAAAGCAATGCACAATATTAGAACAGACCAGGATCTATCATGCACTATCACAAATAAACTAAAAAATCTCAGCATAGGCAGAAAAACTTGGAAGATACACAGATAAAAAAAAAGGAAATGTATGTATTTAATAACGACCCAAAAAAAATTTATAGAGAATTGGGAAACAAGGTAAAAGGAATTGAAAGGCCGCCAAAAAAACCCCAAGAAATAGATGCATTTTGGAGAAGTATCTATGATGATCCTGTGGAACATAACAAAGATGCTAAATGGGTAAAAGAAGTAAAAGAAAGAATAAGAAGTTTAAAGGTGCAGGATATGAAATGGGATGAAGTAACAGCCAGATAGATTGAAACAAAGTTAAAAAAAGCCTCTAATTGGAAAACCCCTGGCCCAGATGCAGTACCTAACTTTGGGTTAAAAGTATTAACATCTCTGCACGAAAATTTAGCCATGAGTAAGAACTATTTATATGCGCACCCCGAACAGACACCGACCTGGCTAACAACAGAAAAAACAATGTTCCTACTTAACCTGCAAGCTACCCTAAAAACAACAGACCAATAACTTGTCTTCCAACTACATATAAACTATACATGGGAATTGATGCTGACAGAGTTTATAGTCATTTAGAAGAAAACTCAATTATGGCAGTAGAACAAAAGGGCAATATAAAGAAGTCATATGGAACAAAGGATCATTTGTTGTTAAATAAAGTCATAGTGGAGAACTGTAAAAAGGGGAAGAATCTAAGTATGGCATTGATTGACTACAAAAAAGAATTTGATAGTATCCCACATTCATGGATAAACGAGTTCTTAAAAATGTGTAAGATACTTCCAACACTGATTGACTACATTACAGTGACCATGAAACAGTGGCAGACCACTTTGCAATTAAGATATGATAAGGGACAAATTATTATCCCGGTGAAAAAAATTCAAAGGGGGGTATTCCAGGGTGACACCCTGTCACAGTTGCTATTCTGCCTTGCCCTTAACCCATTAAGCTGTTTACTTAACAGCTTAGGCCATGGCTATAATTTGGCTCCTAGAAAACACCAAAGTGTAAAGACTTCTCATCTTTTCTTTGTCGACTATTTAAAACAGTAATGCTCACCAGACGAGAAACTGAAAGCAGAACTGAAGTTTGTCAAAACTTTTTCAGATGATATAAAAATGTCATTTGGTCTTGATAAGTGTGCAAAAGCAACCTTTAAAGCAGGAAAACTGCAACACCAAGAAAAATTCAATTTGGGAAAAGAATGTGATATAAAAGAACTTGAGCAAGAGGGTGTTTATAAATGTTTGGGAATTGATGAAGGATCAAAAATAAAACACAAACAAATGCAAATAAAACTTAGTAAGCAATACTTTAGAAAACTTAAATTAATCCTGAAAACAGCGTTGACATCTAGGAACAGAACCAAGCTATAGACCAGTTTGGTCTTCCTGTCCTAAGTTTTGGCATGACAGACTGGCCCCAAACCATGTTGGATATGAGTACACAATTTTTCTCATGGCTAGAGTTATCATGTCTATGCCTGGATCCCTTCTTGTCCATCTGTACTACATAGAGAGAGAAAAAAAAGGAAAAAATAAATATAGAAATAAAAGGGCTACAGTCAGACACTTGCCACACTACTGTCTGGATGCCATCAGCAGTTAAATTATAAACCACTGGCCTACTATTCGTGTCACCAGCATAAATAAATAAACAGATATGCAAACAGAAATATTATTTAAACTGCACAACTTGAGCTTATTCAATACTGATGTAAGTAATTACACAAAAATCAAAGTGCTGTACTATCTGCCATTGCCATGTACTCCTCCCTCACTGAAAGTAGTGAAACATCACTTTCATTAGACATGTTTTTCTATCTTCTGCAAAGTACAAATTCTCAACTGTAATTACCACTTTTCACATGTATGCACAAATCTGAAAGTTCTGTAATGATCTATTATTCACTAATTACAATTTCATTGAACAGCACCACATACAGCAAGCACATGACCATAACTACCAATCATGCAATGGTATTTTTAAATTCACACTATACATCAACATGTATTGCGAGTAACCTTTAAAACATTATAACAGAAACTGTTAATTTGCAACTTAATAAACATTAATTAATTTATAAACGTTTTCTTACTTTTTGATGTCTGTGGTATCCTAACAAATTTGCCACCTATCTCAGCTATTTGTGACTCAATATGGTGCAGCTCTACCCTGTGGCATGAATTCAACCTGATTTATACATTTAGTATGCAAATTAGACTAATTTATATACGTCTATGAACTGGTTTCACCAATTGTGGATGCATGTGACAGAGTACATGAACATATCTAAAACAGCTGTGGATGTGCTGCTGATGTTTACAAACTCCGCAGCAGTGTACATCAACGTCAAGCTGTTTGCAGAGACATGCTGCTTAGCCCAAACTAGCCAGTATAAGAATATACTTGTAAAATTCAAAATGGAGTCATCTAAATGTGAGTTTGAAAGCAATGTAAAGTTTGATCCCTGCCCATCTAACACTATTTGTTACACCCTAGCAAGTGATACATATCAAAAAGTCTTAGAAATAATGTTTGTAATATTAACATTTCTTTCTCCACCACCTTTTAAAAAAAGTAGGAGAAAAAAGTAATAAGTCCCACTTCACTGCATGACACCTTCTGCTGTTACAGTAAGACAGAAAAAAATGTAAATCTTATCAAGAAATATTACTGTGAACACATATTATTTCAGTTAAAGTTAGAAATAATCCTTTAATAATGGAAAGATGTCCTTAGATTCACCGCTACAATATTCCTTACAAATGGGATTCCCTGCTCTGAAGCCCACCGTCCATCCAGTTTACCAAAGTCTACCATTGCTTCAAGGTATGCTGAACGTCACCTGCACACTCCTTGTGTAGGGTAGGGCATAAAGGTGACATTCAGGTACACCATCTTCAGAACTTCTTTGCTGCCAGTCCAAACACTGTTTTAACCGTCAGTTTGTTACCTCTGTCCATTTTTTCTTTCCACATTTCTCTGTTTGTTGGCATTCCTGTACTTACTCCTGTTTGCTGGAATCCTCACAGTTGCAGATAAGTACCCAGTTGGATTTTTGGTTACTTTTTCTGTTAGTTTTGTGCTGTTTGGGGTTAATGTCATCCAGGAAAGGTAAATAACAGTGTGGGAGACTGATTCCCAATAAAGACCACCATGAAAAGTGTCTTTTTTGCCTAGGTGCTGCTCACGACCATATCTCTTGTTCAGTTTGTCAGGCGTTCTTTCTGGTTTTCCAGTTTCTGAGAGTAAATCTTCTGTTCTTTCTTGCTTGGGACTTCCTCTCAGGTAGTTCATCATTCTATCAAATGCAGTTATGATGCAGCAGATGCCTCATCTAGGGCTGCTGCTTCTGGTTCAGTTCTGAGGAGATATTCATGGCTTAGGCTTCAAACTTTGCCCGATGATATTAAGACTAAGATGATGGATGCTCCTCCGGATATAAATAATTTGTGTGCTGAAGTGGCTGCTGGTTTATTTAAGTCTTTTAAGGACAAGAGGAAGGCTTTACAGGAGCTTATGCATGTCTTTGTTTCTCCTGTGCCTAAATTTTAGTGAAACTACCCTTTTAAGCCAGCCTTTGTTTGTAGGCAATCTCACCCTCCTTCTAAAGGTAAAAAGAGTAGTAAATGGACTCCTCCTGCTAAGGTCATTCAGACTGCAAGGATTTGTAAACCTTCCTTTCCTGACAAACCAGGTGCTGTCTGACTATCCACCCTATCCCAGCCACATTCGAGTCTATATTAGAAGACCAAAATTTTAAATATGCAAACACCATATGGGCAACACCATACGAGCAAATATTTAAAACCTCGCAAGTGTGAACGGAGATCGCCATAGGGAATTCTTCCCTTTACTTCAATGTAGTGCGATCTCGGAGTTGGTAGATTTAAGTACCGGGGGGTGTGGGGGTTGCAAGCCCCTGCTCAGAGCGATCAGGTAGATTTTTCTTTTATTTTTACATTTTTTATTTTGCTTTCGAGGTTTTACAACTTCACTCAAATGGCGTCGCCCATATGTTATTTGAAGTTGTAAAACTTCAATCTTATAATATATACCCCCACATTCCTCTTTCTCTTCACCTTTCTCTTTCTCTTCCTGTTTGGTTCTGAATCACCCAGGATTCTTGGGTTCTGTCAATCATTCTGCAAGGGTACTTCATGATCTGGATTTCCTGCCCTCCTTTTTTGGGCATTCCTCAGCCTCCTTGGGAACAACTTCCTTTTTTCCCAGAGATTCTTTGAGACCTTTTGTATCAGGGTACTCTTCAAGAGGTGCCTGTGTCCGAAAGGGAGAAGAGGTTTTATTCAAGAATGTTTCTAGTGCCCAGAAAAGAAGGTACTTGGAAACCTATTCTAGACCTCTCCCATTTTCTGAAGGTGCCTTCCTTTCAGATGTTGTCCCTTAAGTCCCTTTTTCCTCTCTTGATCCCTCAGGCCTTTATGGTATCTCTGAACCTCAAGGATGCTTATCTCCATATTCTGATCTGTCCTCTTTTCAGGAGATTTTTGAGTTTCTCTTTTGCTTCCTGGCATTTTCAGTTCTGTTCTTTGCCCTTCAGCATTTCTACTGCCCCAAGTGTATTCACCAAATGTCTCGCACCAGTGATTGCCTTTTGCAGGCTTTAAGGGATCCAATATTTTCCTTATTTGGACAACCTGCTGATTCAGGCATCTTCTCCAGACATCCTTTTGCAAAATCTTCATTTTACCATTTCTGTTCTTTGGAGCCTGTGTTTACAATAAACTTCAAAAAGGTCTTCCCTGACCCCTTCTCAGGATCATGTGTTTCTGGGTTGCAGGATTCAAACAGTGCCAATGCCGGGATCCCTGCCTCCTCCAAAGGCATTACCTCTCATTTCTTTCTTTCAAACTCTTCTTCCCCTAGCCTCCATTATAGCCAGGGAGTTTCTGAGAGCTCTGGGGTTCATGACTTCCACCATTCTGATGGTCCCTCTGGCCAAAATCCACATGATGAAGTTCCAGTGGTTTCTGAAGTCTGTGTGGCTTCAGCATGCACATCCTCTAGATGTTCCTGTTCTGCTTCTCCAGTGTCTCAAGAAAGAACTTCTGTGGTGGATTTAGCAGTTATCTCTAAATCCAGAGCTCCATTTTCAATCTCCTCTTCCCTCCCAGGATCTGTTCACAGATGCTTCAGATGTGGAATGGGGAGCAACATTTGGCTCCTTGAGGGTCCAGGGAGTGTGGTCCCCTTCTCAGTAGAAGGAACACATCAGCATCAAAAAGATGAGGGCTCTTATGCTGGCTCTGTAGGCCTTTCATCCTGTCTTCTCTCCAGTAGTATGTACAACATAACTAAACACTGACCCCTTGCAAAAGGTGGTTTGGTGTAATGGTTAAGGTGTTTTCCTTACTAACAAAAGGTACAGGGTTTGATTCTCTCTTTGGGAAGTATGGCTAGGTTTATAAAGGACTCCTGGGGTTATTAGCCTAGTAATCACCTGAAAGAATTATCATGGAGGTGATCAATTAAAACAATAATCATGGAAATGATCAATAGTGGCACAATAAACCTCCAGACACTGGACCCAACCAAATTTGGTTTCATCAAGGGCAGCTCTGGCCTACTCAGCCTGGTGGACTTCTTTGAAAAGGTCACCAAAGCAATAGATGAGGGCAAAATGGTTCACACTGCTTACCTTGACCTAGTCAAGGCATTTGACACAATCTTCCACTTGGGTATTGTTGCCAAAATTAAGAGGTTAGGTACAAACCCTTATGTCATCCAGTGGATAGCCAGCTGGCTCACAGATAGGACCCAAGAAATTAGAATTGGGGAGTTCACCTCTTCAAAGTGGCCAGTCACAAGTGGAGTCCCTCAGGGATTGGTCCTAGGACCAATCCTTTTTGGCATTTACTTCTCTGAAGTAAAGACCAACATCAATGGCCTCTGGCTATCTAAATTTCCAGATGACTGGAAATTAGGAGCTGTCATTGAATCACCAGATAAGGGTAATACAGACAAACAAATGTTGCCAGAGCCACTGACTAAAACTAAATGCCAAGAAATGCATAATAGTATCCTTCAGGAAGTCATCCACCCCTGGTAACCATCATATTGACAACACCCACCCTAAGAGTTGACCCAGTAATCAGGGACTTGGGACCACACATAGACAGTAATCTAACCTTTGACCATCACATACATACAGTAGTGAGAAAATCATTCTATGGTGTGCAATGTATAAACAAAGGTATGGCATCTAGGCCCAAGGAAGTCATTGTTCCACTGTATTCATCATTCAATAGACCTATCATTAAGTACAGTGCCCCCTTTGGTGTATATATATATATATATATATATATATATATATATATATATATATATATGGTATATACCTAACTAGGCATATCCAACAACTGGAACGTCCACAGAGGTTCCTCACTAAAAGAATACAGGGTGTAAGTAACATGTCCTTTGCAAAACACCTCAAGGCCCTATCCCTGTATTCTGTCTCTTACATGCTGTTGAGGGCTTACAAGGCATTGTCATACCCCACTCTGATGGACCTCCTGCATATCTGCAAAAACAAACAGCACCAGAATTACCCGTTCTAAAGACTTAAACCTTGCCTGTTAGATAAATAGAACCTGCTGGTGAGACAGTTATGTATCCCAGAGACTACCCCTTCTCTGGAACAGGCTCCCCATCCATGTGAAGCAGAGTTTCTACCTAACCCAATTCAAGTGTAACTTGGACAACTGGATGGGGAACAGGAAATTCATCCCTGATTTGACACCTACGTCTCTAATGGACGCAGGCAGCCTGTAAATGGTTCATTTCCCAGGTTCTTGCTTGTAAATGTTTTACCTCCCAAGCCGGTGCTTACACTTTTCAAGGATACCAGAACTTGTCAGAGATTTGGAATGCATGGCTAGGCTTAAAAAGGCCCTTGTGTTCATTATTTTAGTAAACACCTATGAACCTATGCCTGAAATGACACTCACCACATCCTAGCTAGAATGCCTGTTGTGGGACGGGAGCGAGGATTGCTTTGCAAAAAGAATGAGCAGCACGTACGTTTTAGAGAACATGCTGTTTTTCTTCAGTATTATTTACTATATTTTAGATAAAGTTCTGCAGAAAAGGAAATTCACACTTCCTTGAAGTGATACATTTCAGCATGTGCAGTTCAGGTATTCTACAGTGTTACATGCATTTTTTAAAACAAAAAACAAGACTCATTTCATATTTTTTACAATCCTTCACAATTCAATTGAATATTTAACTAGTGTATTTCAATAATACACACATGTATGTATACAACAGTTAAAATCAGAAAGAAAAAGACAAGTAAGAAATGCTTACAGGGAATATAAGATGTGTATATATGGAATATGCTCAAATGCAGATAAACAAAATTATCCTTCTCTCTTTAACTTACAGCTGAGGAAGAGATACAGTATAATTCCCAACACAACGTCTGGTGGAGTCTTTTGGTAAGTGTAACAGGTATCCAAAATGTATTTATTACTAACTACACATAGTACAAATTATTATATGGAATTCAGGGTAGCATAAACAGTAATACTGCAATGCTTTTAATACTCATGTTGTTATACCAACAGTAATACCGCAATGCTTTTAATACTCATGTTGGTATACCTTTGTAGCTGAAAGAAATGCAAATGAAGACAGAAACAGATCAAGAGAAATGTGTTACACTTTCAGTATAACCATGATTAACTGCAACAGTTAATGATTTATTTTCTGTTTGTTATGTGCTTAGTGTAAAATCTGTTTGAAAAGTACATAATTAAAAGACACAACCCTTTAGAAAGACAAATTCCTTGCAATTTTAATTCATTATAAGTATGCATAACACTACTCCCATGCATTCTTCCCAGTTACATAAGCATTTCCCAAATCACTACCCGAACTGTAAGCATAAGCACTTTCCATACACAAGTTTACTTCAATAAAGATATTTCTCTGTAGTGGCTTATGGTGTTGCTATCTTGCATTAAAACTGTTATCATGTGGATTTAGTCTGCTTTTTCTGTTTTCTCTCTCCCTACCTTTTTTCTCTCTTTTCTTTCCCTTATTTTGCTCATGCATTTCTTTCTTCTTTTTTGTTTTGCTTCTCCATGCACCTCCTGGGCTAGGGAGAGATGACCCTCTGCCCATTCAAGAACATCCTTGCAAGGTCAGAGTAGCACTGCTCCTGCAGGCACTCCAGCAGTTGGGAGCCTGGCAAACCTCACTGAACAGGGGCTTTGGTGTTTGGCTGAGGACACAGTGACAGAGGTAGTAGACAGGAGAATTTAGCCTGCTGAAGCTTCTCTACAGTGTGTAGAAGACATGCTTAACCAGTTAGTGCAGACCAGTGAGCCACCACAGGTCCCAACCCCCTCAGCATCGGGGCCTCTACTGCAACACCATCTGACAATGGAAAAGTTTAAGGCTCTGTGGACTGGGTACACAGTTGGGACTTCCTCAGCCCTTCTTCCACTGCCATTTCTCCTTCACACCCCTCCCTATTTCCCATCCACACTAACCTCTTACAAAAAAAAATAAAAAAAAAATGGGGGGTTTGTCCCCCTACAAAAACATAGTGCCCATACTCTTCTACTACCTGCAGCTCAAACCCTCTTCATGTCTCCCTTGTGTGTTCACCTCTTTGTTTTGTCTCCCCTTTTTTCAATCTGCCTATCACCCCCTTTCTGTTCTTTAATGAAACCATCAGGGTACCTACAAAAGGATACTCCTATATGAAACAGTTATTAAAACCCTTTACATTAAAAAAAAATAATAAAACCTTCTTAGCTTCTGTGCAGTCCACAGTTTTCCTGTTATGCTTTCAATGTGACTTTGTTTGGCCGCACTTGCCTACAACATGCCATGACACAAGCCACTTACAACTCAGTTAAATAGTTCTGTATGAAAACACGAACTTTGTACAAGTTATATGTTTACAAAAAATGAGCCTGATTATCAAACTTGCTTTACTTTTCTATATTCAATGCAATTGCATTTTGCTGACCTTATTTACATATCCACATAGCGGCACTGTCCACACATGACTGCTAAGCAGCTGCGAACCCCCAGAATATGAATACCTCCCTAGATCTCATTGTTTCACACACTCCCTTATTAATAAATAGAATGCAAAGGAGTGCTAATTTTTTATAACTGTATAATATAAAGTAGCCCACAGAGATAATACAGTCTTATGTATTTCCCTATATCTGCAAGATTGACCTTGTTATTAAGATCAGCGTCTCCCTTTATAGGTAATTGTTTTTGATTTTTATCCGATGCACTTCCTCTTGAGCTTACGTTCGTCCATGCTTTATTTCTTCATTCTTAGATTACCGACTTATCCCAAAACAGCAACACTGAGAGTCAGAGCCCATCCTGGAACACAGCAGGTGCAAGTGCACTTTGAAAGAGGCACCAACTCTTTATACGATACAAACACTCATTTTTATATAGCACACTCACCTAGAAGTTTATAGGACTGCCGATTCATCTAGATGCATGTCTTTTTGATGCTGGAATAAAATAGAAGATACGATAAAAAAAGGAAAAAAAAAACACATTAATAAAGTTATGACATGCCAGTTCTGCATTGAAGACATCTGTACCAATAATGAAACCAAAGAACCAAACACTGAAAGGAAGGAACGGTAACCATTACACCATTGTGCCCTACGAGCATGTTAAACACGAGCTATGGGCTGACTTTACTAAAAAATACTGAATCTCCAGTTTGTGTTATATTGCAGTAGCAGGCTTGGTATGTTAACTGTGCTCTGCTGTAAAATGTATATAGGCAACAAATGCCTAGAAGGTTATTGAGTCCCGGTTTCACATAGGAAAAAATATGCTTGAACTGTAATTGTTGTCTTCATTTTGATTTTCTGTATCTCTCATAAATGCCCTTATCCTCATTAATGGGAATTATTTTATTTGCTTTATTACAATTTATGCTGCTAGCTAAGGTAAAAGGCTGTCAGATAGTGATTAAGCAATGTTTTTCTGAACTCCATTTTTCATTGTGTAACTGCCAAAGCAGAAACTAGTTCTGAAATGTATTCCCTTATTATTTAGTTTTGAAAGTATTATCAAGAAATATTAAAGTTTCTTTCTTGATATAGGTCATAATTACGAAGTTATGCATGTTAAACAGATTACAATATTAACATGGATGATTATTTTAGTTGCACACTGGTTGGTATATAGCAGTGGTATAGGGGAAAATTAGTGGAAAATCAAATGCCGCTGCAGTAATTTTGACTGCATAATTATATTTTGCATGGGAATTATTTTTATGAGCTTTCATCTAGCTATACAAGATTAAGAGCATTGTCAAAGGATAGGCATTATTAAAGCAATATATTACTCATTAACTTTGATAAAATGATTGAACAATAACACATTTTTGCATACTGCTGATTTGTTTTATGCTTTATATATCATAGTGTAAATGAAGTGAAT
>NC_056737.1:585546418-585609631 GCF_019279795.1 Protopterus annectens
TGAAATGTTTATTAACCCTTTTTAAGCGCAACCTGGATAACTGGATGGGGAACAGAAAACACACCCCTGGGATTCCACCTGTCTCTCCGCTGGACAGGGGCATTGGGTGCTGACTTGCTGTAATACAGACTAAATTCTTGGCTAGGCTTGTAAGGGCCTCAGTGCCAATAACCTAGTAACTTCCTATGATTCTATGATCCTATGGAAAAATGTAGATGTGCCTGCTTTAAAGACCATGGTTAACTTTCTCAAACATCAACAGTGCCAATTAACAGGAAATTCAGACAACAATTTTAGAAATTCCTGAAATAAAGCAGGACAAAAAGAGTTAGCGTTGATAATGGAAGTTCTGAATGACCACACTGAGACAGACAGAAGATATATGGACTGCCTGGATCCACATAGGCGGGCAACAGGAACAATGAAGGAGAAGCCATTATAGACTTCTGTCTGGCAAATGGCTTAATGGTGGCCAACACATGGTTCACCAAGACAGACAGCCACAAGATCACAAAGAGTGGTCAGCTTGCAAAACAGGCAGACTACCTCTTAGTAAGGCATGGTCACTGGGATAAAATCACAGATTGCAAAGTCATCCCATATGAAATATTTGTTTACCAGCATAAATGACTGGTAGCCACAATACGTTGCAAGCAATGATCAGGGAAGGTTCTAAAGTTAAAAGAGACTAGATGGAAGACCAATAAGTTGACTAGAGTAAAATCACAAAATTTCAAGGAAATACTCCAGACTCCAGCACTTAAGGAATTAGTGAGAGCTGATAAAGACTAAAAGGCTCAATGAGAAGATGATAAAACAGGTATGTGGCCTATCCAGCTATGGAAGCAAGGTACATGAGAAAAGCTGGTCATGGAGTGCAGAAGCCCAGGGAGTTATCAAAAGAAAGACAAAATGCAGAAAGAAGTGGGAGATAAAGAAGATAGACCATGCCAAGACAGAATTCTAGTTCTCTAAAAAATAGGCTAAGAAATCAGTGGTTATGGCAAAGAACAAGGAATCAGAAAAACTCTCCCAGCTTCTGGAAAGTAACTCAGCACAGAGCATATGTAAGCTGTATCAGGATGCAAAGCAATGATTTAAAGATAAAGAAGATAATCATCAGACACCATTCATGAGGGATGCCAGCAACAATCTGCTCACCATTCCAGCAGCCATCAAAGGCAGATGGAAGGAGTACTTTGAGAAGCTTCTACAGGAAGAAAATCCCACAGAGGCTGTATTGCTCCACGCACAGCCCATGAGGAATGAAGATAAAGAGCCTACCAAAGAATAAGTAAGAACAGAACTCAGGAAAATGAATTCACAGAAGATGTGACCAACGTGTTGAGTGTGTTAATGGAGAAATGTCTTCTGAGGGTATTTATCACAGTATATAGAGAAAGACATATCCCAGATGAGTGGAGACGAAGCATTCTAGTGCCAGTGTACAAGAACAAAGTGTACATTCAAAATTGTGGGCAGTACAAAGTATCAAACTCTTGTCACACTACACAAAAGTGTTGGAGTGGGTGACTAATGGATACTCACAGTAGCAGAAAGTGAGATGGCAGATGAGCAGTTTGAATTCAAATCAGGATGAAGAACAACTGACCTGGTGTTTGCACTGAGACAGACAATGGAGAAGAAGTTTGAAATGATGAAAGGGTCCAGCTGTGCATTCCTAGACTTAAAGGCAGCACATGAAAAAGGTTGCAATAAAACTGATTTGGGCAGCACTGCAATTGTCTGCAGCCATGGAGTCATTGGTAGAATTACTATACACTTAGTACAAGGGCCCAATGGCACAAGAAAGAACAGTGTTCAGACTCACTAAGGAGTTCTTAATGGGAGTGGGTGTATATTAAGATTCAGCTTTGACCCCACTGCTGTTCATACTGGTGATAGACTACATTACCAATAGGTCAGAGGGGACAGATCAACAAAGCTGCTGTGTGAAGATGATATGGTATTACAGATCGACTCTGAACAGGGCATCAGCACATGATGGGGAACAGGAATGCAAAACTGAATGCGCATGAGATAAAACTAAGGACAAACAAGACAGTAGTCATGTTAGTATATGAGAGGAATCAGACAAATCTGAAAACTGAGGTAGAAGGGAAAATAATGGAACAGATTAACAGCTTTAAGGATCTGTGAGCTGTGATGGACAAGAATGGAAGTCTGAATGAGAAAGTCAAACTAGAGTCAGAGGTTCTGTGGGCAAATGGCACAAAGTGTCCTGTGTATTGTATGATAGAAAAATGACAAACAAGCTGGTGAGTAAGGTGTAAGAAAACATTGTTGCTACTAGCACCTGTGTGTTGGCTGAGCAACTAAGGAAGCTTGAGGAACGGAGATGAAGAAGTGCTTGAGATGTGTAGTAGGATATAGATTGTGGGACAGATGCAGCAACGAGAACATCAGAGTAAAAGCTGAATGTAGAAATGGGTAAAAAGAGGTAGATGTTTATGTTGATGATGGCAATGAAGATTATGATGATTTAGCCCAAATATATTTTTCTTTGATTTAATTCTAAAATTAAAAGTCACTTAACTAGAAAATGCTCATTGGTCACCACTGAAAAGGGACACTTGTCAACAGCCGATTTAACCAGTTACATTAGAAAATATGCAGTACTACATTAGATGTTCAGTTACTGTAAATATTATACACATTAATACTATATATATATATATATATATATATATATATATATATATATATATATATATATATAGATATATATGGTAGATTGTATCCACTGTTTTGCATACCTGACATCATTTAATTCTGTTGTCTAACTGATATTCTAGATGCTAGGAATGTTATTATTTTTCCATAGCATTCAATTAGTCATGCATCACTGATTATTTGTTTTTTCTTCTTTTATTATATCCATCTATTCTCAAAGAGACATGATTAACAGTTATAGTTTTGTATAAATATATATATATATATATATATATATATATATATATATATATATATATATATATATATATATATATATATATATATATATATATATATATATATGTTAACTGCACTTTAAAGGCATTAACTACATTTTTTAATTCATGAATTATTCATCCACAATGTTGCATTGTACTAGTCCCTGCTTTATAGCTTTTTTCCTCTTCATAGCTCATGCCATGTTATATTATAAAATTATCAATCATTTTGGCCAGCTCATGGAATGTCGACCAAAATATCAAATCACAAATATATATATATATATATATATATATATATATATATATATATATATATATATATATATGGATGCATATTACTAAGTCAAATGTTTAACTTAGCAAACATCAAGTAAGCTTGAAACGGAAGTACCCAAAAACCTTCTTAAGCAATTTTTACAGGGCACAAGTCCCCCCCCCCCCCACCGCACTTCAAATATCTCCTGCTAATTATGTATACCTACCCACGAACACACTACACTGGGGAAGGGGCAAATTCCATGATCTCTACGGTACTGCAATCTCACTCAGAAAAAAGTCAGTATATGTGATCAGATGATTTTTAATCACTTATACAGTTTTTTCCTCAATGCACAAAGTAATCTTTCAACCAATGAAACGTATTCCAGATTTGTATATGAATACATATATATTGTTTCTATAATTCTATCAATATACGTATATACGTAAGTGAGTAAATATATGTCTATATTTATAAACACTCACACACACACACACACACACACACACACACACACGTAATGATATTCACTAGCCTAGACTGCACTATTTCCTGAAGTCCATGAATTCATGGCTTTAAATGCCTCAGCCAATGATTCCCAAATACAGACTTGCTGTATCCAGGACTGTTTTATAAGTGTCTGAGCCCCCCCCCCCCAGACCTTTCTGTGTTGCAGGCAAGCCTTCTAGCTTATCAGTGGGAGTGGTAAGCACTAGGTAGCCTACCTACCAGTAAAGGAGTGGTTTCTGGCCCATAAATTGTAGTTTATTGGCTGTTTGGACAGTTTTTCCATCCCTTTCAACTTTCTGGTTTAAAAGCCAATGTTTGTATGGGTTTGCTCTTGTTTAAGCTCCGTGGATCCAGTTTTGGCATCCTGCAGATTACAAGAGCAACAGGAAAGAGAAAGAGATACTCTAAGTGTCTCCATTTTGATTTTTTTCATAATTTACTGCTCTCTGAAAGTTATTTTTTTTGTCGTTTTTAACTTATCTGCATCTTATTTAAACTGCATTTGCCTTAATATTGCTATACACTCAGGTTTGCTAGTTGTACCGCATTTAAAGTGTTTTTTTCTACTGTTTTAACTGCGTTTTTGGAAACCCCCCCGAAAAAAATAACATTCCAAGCTTGTTTCCCAACTTTCCTGTAACTAGTCTAGTTCAGATGCAGACTTGCTGTATCCAGGACTATTTTGTAAGTTTCTGAGCCCCTCCCAGACCTTTCTGTGATGCAGGCAAGCCTTCTAGCTTATTAGTGGGAGTGGTAAGCACTAGGTAGCCTATCTACCACAAGAGGAGTGGTTTCTGGACCAGAATTTGTAGTTTATTGGCCGTTTGGGCAGTTTTTCCATCTCTTTCAACTTTTTGGTTTAAAAGCCAGTGTTTACATTGGTTTGCGCTTGTTTAAGCTCTGCAGATTCAGTTTTGGCATCATGCAGACCACAAGAGCAACAGGAAGGAGAAGGATCTAAGTGCCTCCATTTTGATTTTTTCATAATTTACTGTTCTCTGCACTTGTTTTTTGTCATTTTTAATTTATCTGCATTTATTTAAACTGTATTTGCCTGAATATTGCTACACACTCAAGTGTGCTAGCTTGTATTGCATTTAAAGTGTTTTTGCTACTGCTCTAACTGCTTTTCTGGAAAAAAAAAGTTCTAAGCTTGTTTCCTGTCTTTCTTGTAACTAGTCTAGTCCAGATACAGATTTGCTGTATCCAGGACTGTTTTCTAAGTTCCCAGCCCCCCAGACCTTTCTGTGTTGGAGGGAAGCCTTCTAGCTTATCAGTGGGAGTGGTAAGCATTAGGTAGCCTATCTACCACACGAGGAGTGGTTTCTGGTCCAGAAATTGTAGTTTATTGGCAGTTTGGGCATTTTTTCCATCCCTTTCAACTTTCTGTTTAAAAGCCCAAGTTTGCGCACGGTGCAGTGGCGCTCAGCTGAGGTAAACTATTACCAGTACCTCAATTTTCCCCTTAGAATGTGCTTGTTCTTTTACTTCTTGCACTTCACTTAGGTTAATCAGCTACCACTTTAACAGGCTTTTGTAGCATTTATTGTAGCAAACTTAGGTGCTATCAGCACTAGCTGTTCCTATGCAGAAACAGCACCAGTACTTATGAATTATGATCACCCCTCCTGGTATGATTGTAGGGCAATTTCCTGTGGTTTCTCCTGCTAACCTGGTGCACTTGGGCATTCTGAGAGTGTGGCAATTGCCTAATGTACACAGACAACCCCCTCCTCTTACCTCCCAACACTCATACCTGTGAGAGATGCACTTATATCACCAAACTGGAAGCAGTGCATGCTCCAACCAAGACCAGACTACCTGGTCAAGAGAAGAAGGTCAACACCTGCAACTCACTACATACAACACATAGCCCTCCAAAACACCAACCATCACAACCCACACATAGAAACACAAACATACACCCACCTTCGCTGAGGCTCTCAATAAAAATTTACCCAAACAACAGATACCCCGAAGACAGAAACACACTCGACCACCACAACATAACACCAACCCCAGAAATCATAGCTCACCACCACAGTGAGCCCCTCAGCCCAAGCCCTTAAGGCAAAACACTTTGCCCAATGTACTAATCATAGGAGACTCAATTGTGAGGCACACTGATGTTCCACTCACTAGGTTTAACAAGGAGAAGGTGAAAGTCAGTTATCTATCAGGTGCCAGGATCCGCTACATTACACATGCACTCATGTCACTCCACAACAAGTGCAATTATGACTCAGGCATTCTCCATGTGGGTGTGAATGGCCTGAGATGTACCTCCCTGGACTACATGAAAAGAGATGTGATGGAACTCTTGGATTATGTGGCCCAGGCAAGTATGACCCTAGCTCTGAGCAGTATTCTACCATCATCAGAATGTTATCACAGTACAAGCAGAAAATGATTGAGTTCAACAATTGGATACGTTTCTAGTGTCATTCTAAGGGGATCCAGTAGCTGTCTGCCTGGGATGACATGATCATCAGACCTCAATGCTTTGCCAGAGATGGCCTGCAGCTGTCACCCCTGGGATTCCGGGTACTGGCTAAGACTCTTGCCACCTTATAGTGCCTTTTTTTAGGCAGTGTTCCAAAGACCAAAATTCCACCGTAACAATTACAAACAAATGCAATCTGCGGCTCAATGCTAGAAGCCTAAATCTCAAGATGCACCCTGCTCAAAGCTCTCCTCAAACGGACAATGGTGACATCTGTGCTGTAACGGAGATCTGGTTTAAAGATGCAGAAAGCACCCCTGCACTCCCAGGCTACAACTCATTTCACACCTTTCAGCCCCAGAATACAGCTGGAAGCTCCAAAGGTGGTGGTGTCTCCATATTCTTAAAGGATATGCACACCTCTAAACTGATAGCCCAGTGTAATGCATCCAAGATACTTCAGGTACAATTGGGTAAGATGGTGATACAAGTTATAACCTGTTACAGAACCCCAAACATGTCCCTAGACTCTTACTCCAAGTTCCTAAAGACCCTGGAATCTATCAAGGTCCAATCCAATACTCTCATACTGGGTGACTTCAAATACCCTTCCATCAACTGGGAAAACTATTCAAGTACCAATGTACAGGCCCGACACTTTCTGGAATTTATCAATTCCAGTGCCCCGGACCAGCTCATTCTGACTCCCACTAGAGGAAGCAAATTCCTCAACCTGGTTATCACCAATATGGGAGACTGTTTCTCCACACCTATAGTCAATTCCTCCCTGGTTAAATCTGACCCCAAACTGATCACCATGGAAATCTCCATCTCACCTACACCTCCTGCTAAAGTGACCACCCTGAAAAACTTCTTTAAAGCCGACTTTGGGTTCCTAAAAACAGAGGTGGCTAACCTCTTGGCACCCATGCCAATGGAAAATAGCTGCATAGCTGCTGAATCATACACCAATGCACTGTATGAGCATGTACACAAAAGCATGGACCTTGCCATACCAAATAGAACTAAGACGCTCTCCTACAAAAAAAGGAAGCCAATCTGGTGGTCCCCAGCCATTAATAAACTCTACAATGGAAGGAAGAAACTGTTGCAGAAAAAAATGAAGTCAAAAGACTGGAAAACCTCCCTTATCAGTCTCAAGAAAGATCCCTTATCAAATCCTCTAAAGCCAGCTATGAAGGTAGAATTGCAGCTGATACCAAAAATAACCAGAAAGCTTTCTATAGCTATGTCAAAAACCTCAAAGGCAATACCCAGATTTGCTATTAGATATTGCACAATGGCACCTCCTATACTTGCCAACAGATATAGTCAACATACTGGCCCGACAGATTCAGTGCCGACTTTATCCCCCGCAAGGGCCCTATCACAATACCAAAAGAAAGTTTGGTACCCTCCATTTCTGTGGCATAGATAAAAGATGCATTGTCCAAAGCCAAGAATACAGCATCCATGGGACCTGATAATATCCCTGGCTGAGTCCTACATGAGCTATAAAATGAACTGGCACCACATCTGAGTGCTCTGCTCAATCACACCCTTACCTCAGGCTATGTCCCTAATAAATACTGTACTGCTACACTCATCCTGCTCCATAAAGGGGGAGCAACTACAGACCCTGGGAACTATTGCCCCATTAGCCTGATGAGTCTGGTATGCAAAGCTATGGAGCGCATCATCATGGACCTGATTAACAAAGATATAGGCATTCTCCAAACTCTTGACCCCGCACATTTTGGCTTTGTCAAGGGGAGATCCTGCCTGCTGAACATGGTTGACTTCTTTGAGGCAGTCACCAAGGCTATGGATGAGGGTAAGGCAGTGCACGCAGCGTACCTCGACTTGGCCAAGGCCTTTGATAACATGCCCCACTCAGGTATCACTGATAAATCACCAAATTAGGCATCGATCCTTACATCACTAGGTGGGTTGCAAATGGGCTCACAGACAGGACCCAAACAGTGAAAGTTGTGGATTCCAAGTCAGACTTTCGACCAGTCAAAAGTGGAGTCCCACAGGGCTTGTTCCTTGGCCCTGTCCTGTTTGGCATCTACATCTCAGATGTCCATGCCAACAGAGAAGGACCCTGGCTGACCAAATTCGCTGATGACTGCAAGCTCGGAATCATTATCAACTCCCCAAGTGATGCAGACATCCTACAAAAGGGCATCTCTAAGACCAGTGACTGGTATCGGAACCATGGCCTGAAATTTAATGCCAAAAAATGCATTATCATCCCCTTTGGAAAAAACTCAGTTCCCACGAATTATCACATTGATGGGAGCCCACTGAACACTAAAGGAGCCATAAGAGATTTGGCACCCAGCTCGATAGCCACCTCACCTTCAACCACCACATTGCCACTGTGGTCAGAAAGTCCTTCTATGTGGCACATCTTATAACCAAAGGTTTCGCATCCAGAAAGAAAGAGGTCATCATCTTTCTCTACTCATCCCTCATTAGACCAATCATTGACTATAATGCCCTGTTTGGCACGTACCTGACCAGACACCTACAACAGCTGGAGAGGCCACAAAAGTACCTCAGAAAAAGGATCATAGGCCTTAAACACATCTCCTACATGGACAGACTCAAGGAACATCAGCTGTTCTCAGTCTCTTATCATCTACTTAGAGGTGATCTCTGCTTGACTTACAAAGCCATGTTCGACTCAAGCCTACTTGAAATGCTACACCTAAAGAAATCCCAATCCCCGTGTGGCACATGCTCCAGAGATCACAACCTCATTACCACAATTAACACAACATGCTGGAGGGACACGTTCATCTCCCAAAGACTGCCTATACTCTGGAATAAGCTTCCCATTCATGTCAAGCAGAGCATCTCCCTGGCCTTCTTCAAGAGAAATATTGACGAGTGGATTGGTAACAGAAAGTTCAATCCAAGGATCACTCCAGTTGCCCTTATGGATAGGGTCACTGTGAACTAACATCGGGTGGCATGGTGTCTGGGCAAATTTTTTGGGCTAGGCTTGTAAAGGCTCCAGGGCCATTGGCCTAGTACACACCTATGAACCTATGAACCTCCTGTCTTCTTGGCAAACCGACAGTGTGATGACCTGTTTTTGTAACATATAATCTGTTTCAATCATAGAGCATTATCTCAGTGTTTTGTTATCTTGTACACATTTAAGACCCACAAAGTGAACAAACAATTGTCTTGGGAGGCTTTAGAGACCAGGGTCATGCATCTATGTGAATAATAATTAAGGAACTTAAGTCTCTCTACGTCATGTCCTTATATAGTTTGTGACTTCCTTCCCATCTCAATTCATGCAGCTAGTATTTCACCACAAATGTGTACTGGGCTTTTAATATGTATTCTAACCACATTTGAACCGACTGGGAGAAGGGCTTCCACTATACTACCTTAATTTTTTTCAGTCATAAAGACAGAGAGAGAGAGAGATAGACAGGGAGAGAGAGAACTCATCCATCTGCCTACTTAAAAACTTCAACATGGTATCTTTTTTCCTCCCACGCTGAGGGCATCAGAGAAAGAGTGAGAGACTCCTAGATCTGCTAGCTAAAGTGATTTTATTTGGGCTAATCCTTTGTACTCTGTACCTTATATTTTTTGTTGATGGCATATGGACACATGCTATCTGGTCTGCCCTTTTTGGTTTCAAGTCTGCCTTCCCCAGTTCACCTTTTCTACACTTATCCATGCCTTTTTAGAGAGCATCTGAGGATTCTGCCCCACCACCCATTATGGTCACCCATTCCATTGTTCTAAAACCTTAGTTTTGTGGATCCACTGTGAAAAAAAAATTCTGAAAACTGAGGCCTCAAACTTCTGCATCTCCCTGTCTTTTCTGTTTGGTGACACCTTCAAATCTTTTCTGTTAGGTGACATCTCAGTCAAACATAAGCTTGAGCACCCATATGGTGTCCGTCTCTCAATTTTGTTCTCTAGTAAGAAAAGTTTCAGGTCCTTATTCTCTGGGCGCACCTTTTCACTTCCTTACCCTACACAGTTCTGATGCCTTTCATCTATATTCTTTCCATCATCTTGATGACCATTCCTTATATTATCCAAGATCTGCATGCATGCCTACCTAGAGCTTTGAAAGATCATTGTTTCTTTGTTTCTGGATTGCAACCTCTTAGTTTACACTTAAGTATATTCCCTACTGCCATTTGTACTCGCTTTCTCCCCCTTATGGTCATTATGTAAAACACACTGCCAGGTCCAACTGCCAGCAGGTACAGTATCCCAGATGATAAATCATAATAGGGTTATTGTGGCTTAACTGCTGTAATTTGCATTTGTAATGAAACTCAGCTGCTATATTTCTGTCCACTTGGATACCCTTTCCAAGTACTTCAGGTACTTTCATTGATTCTTCCCCCTCCTCCACAGCTGCATCCATCTTTCTAGGTGAGCACTTTGGTATATGAAGTGATATGAAATATATTTTCTTATCCCTTGTATCTCTCTGAAATAAACACACTGAAGAATACTGAACTCAGACCTGACCCGTTGATTCTCCACTAGTTGCACCCCTTATTGCTGAGACTGAACTTCTCATCAAAATGCTTTGTATTCTACCCTATAACCATGGTGCAATCCAGATCTTCAGTTATGATCTTATCCTTAATCCTTCATTTTCCTTGTTAGCTTTAATACAAATAAAAGAAAATTATTAAAATCCAGGCAAATCACACTTATCTGCACTGTCAAGTTCTCATGAAAGCCCAATCATAAAATTGAAGCAGGTTTGACTGACAACTACTTTTAGCCATGAACCCACACTGATTGATGTCCTAGAAATTATTGTCCTCTAGAAAAGCAACTAGTTTATTCATCATTTTTACTCATTACATTTTCTGGTACTGCTGTTAGGCAAACCATTCTGTAATTTTTCATACTTTCCCTGCCCCTTTGCTTGTTGAAGGTTATCAGACTGCTGTCTTTCCTTCCTAACGTACTTCAGTGCTTACCAGTGATTTGCTAAAGATCTCAATTAGAAGATGCATAGTACACTAGCCAGATTTGCAAGTACTCTAGGAAGTGGACGGATTGGTCTCCATGTCTCATATACACTTACTATATCAAGGTCTATATCCCTTCCACCCTTCTTATCCTGGTTTTCACATAAAGCTCGTCATTTTCAAAAAACAAAGTAAAGTATTCATGTATTCCCTCTGCTTGTTTTTTTGTCCATTCCTCACTCAGCCTGGTCAGGTCCATCTCCCCCCTCCTCATTAAGCAGAACACCTAAAAGTCCTTTACTTTCCTTGCCAATCCCTTCTGCAACTCTTCATTTCAACTAGCACCTTTAGTAACCTCACCTTCTTTGTTGCTTGTTCAGCTTACCTCCTTGTAGTGTGCCTTGTCTACTTTCCTGACATTTTTAACTCATATTGTAGGCTGTTTTTTGCTGTAATTGCAAGCCGCACATTCTTACATAGGCATGACTTGCATTTTACTCTTCTTTTTCTTTTTTCTTCTTCCTTAAACTTGTATTTATAGTATTGTGTACATTATCCCTGATCCAGTTTCGTATTGTGTTCTCCAAGTCAGTTTGTCTATAATCTATTTACTCATTTTAACCTTGTTTAACAGGTCAACATAATATACCCCAAATGTCTCATATTTCCTTTGTCTTTAGTATCATACCCTTTCCTCAAGCTAAACCACACAGTGAGGTGATACATTTTGACAAAACATACCTTCACTTGAAACAATCTGAGCCCACCTTCATGTTGAGCAGCACAGAATTCTGTCTTGCCTGTATAGTCCCATCTGCTGACTGAGCCCATCATGATCCAAGATGTCAGTTAACCTTCCACTCTCTCTTTCTACCCTGCAGTTAATGATCTCCCAGTCTGATTCTGGAAGGTTCAGATCCCCCATGAATACAAACCTAACAGTTCTCTTAACACATTCTATTATTTGCGCCATTCTCCTATCATCCTCCTCCTCATCCTCCCTGTACACACCTGGGCATGATTTGTTACATTAATTCTCTAACAATCCAGCCTCCTTTGTCTGCCATAAAAATGAAGCTGATTACCCTAAGATTTGATTATTACCACTTCCTCCTGATTTAATAGAGATAATTCCTCTCCTCTCTTCTATGGCCTCACATTTAATATTCTCTCTTACATAGATCACTGTTGCATTTCCATGCACCCCCCCTCTTTTATTCCACTTTCACTTAGCCTATATCTTGGAGTCTCCATATCCTACTTCTTTCTACCAGTAGCCCACATTTTTGTGACATTAGTAATGTTCACCCTCTACTCCTGAATCTCTGCTTTTAGCCTTCTATCTTCCTTTACAGAATTTTTACATTGTCACCACTCCCAAAAAGCAATACCTGTGACACCTGCTTCTTCTTACCTAACATCAAAATACCTTAAACAAGCCATTCTATAGTCAGGAAATATCCACCCAAACCCTGGTCTCAGATAAGAAATATTGTCCTAGCTCACCCCTCTAACCTACTTTGGAACTTTTCACACTCTTCTAATGTTACACATTTCAACAACATATACATCTGCAATGTATTTCTTCCACTGCATGCTTGTATTTCCTGCTACAATGTAGGCTTTTTCAGAATCTCTCTCAGAAAACATGGTTAAAATCATGCATGCTTAATTAGAAATCACTCTCAATGTTTGCAGTATTTTGATCAGTTAGAATATACAAAGTTGCTGGCAATGTTGGTTTCATTGTAAAATACAATCCTAATTTCACTTGAGTTAATCTTGCCAAGCAAATTATCTTTGGTCATAACCATATACACCCTAGGACATCAAAAATCACCCTCAGTACACCTTCTCATAGCTAATAACTAATATTGTCCATGAATTAGTACTTTTTGATTGCTTATAGTTCCCATTCCTGTATATATGCCTGTCAACCCATATTATTCAATATGCAGATGACGTCAGTCTATACCACTCCTCTGTCTCCATTATTAATATTAAACCATCGTTGCAAAATGTGTTTCACTCATTTCAAATCTAGACTAAAGAGTATGTCTTAAAATTAAACACCAGGAAAAAGGAAAAACTCAAGAACTTCCACCATAGTCTTTCTACCTCATTGCTTTAGAACTATAACGTACTAACAACAACAAACAACTTGACTTGGTACCCAGCTTCAAGTTACAAATAGTCCACTTTGACCCTTTACTTAAATTCAAGCACCCCATTGAAACCGTGATCTGTAAATATCCCTGCAGACTTGAACTCTATCATATTAAACATTGCCTGACTATACAGGTGACAGCTACAAATTTCATTCATTTTTTCATGACCATTCTCTTCTATTGCACATCTCGTTATTCCAGAAATTTAGACTTGCATGCCATCATGTGTGGAAACCTTTTACTACATATTCCTAAATAAATCTTATTTCTGGCTTGAGACTGAAAGTAGATTCTCCTTCACAACCCTAATGGTTGCCCACAATCCAAGAAAATATGCCTCACTTAACTTACTCATAGATTAATGCAAATTCCATAGTCCCTTCAATTCTCAAACAGGTTCCTTTCCAACTGTACTTCTAAAAAAGAACAAGGGCAATTTTCCTTTTTTAACTGGTGTTCATAAATCTTGGAAAAATCTCCATCTTTTTTCAAGATTGTGATGTCCCCACTCTGGACCAGTAATCAAGGAGCCTGAATCCTTCCCGCTGCCTCTGGAGAAGGATGTTCACTATGAACAAAAATAGATACACACAGTATATCCAGATTCAGCTCTCTGCATCAAGCACAATTTCCCTTAACAGCACACAGGGAACACACTCAGTTGGGGATCTAGGTTTCTCTCTCTGTCTCCCTCCAGGGCCCAGTAAGACTCCCCACTGAGACAGCTTGTAAAGTTGAGACCTCAACCAAATGTCCAAGCCAAGTCATCCAGCACTCTCTCTGTTAAACCAGTGCTTTGTGACCCTGCTCTAAGCAGCTGACACACACACTCTTGGAGATTTGATTTCACACACACACCTGGGAAAAATTAGCAGAAATGTACTAGTTATGTCCCCTTCTGTGCAGACTATAAGGTAGTTGCTGCCACCAGACACTCTAAAGCCAGCTATGCTAAGGCTCTTACAAGGGTACTCAGTTATACTGAGTGAAATTAGTACTAATGCAAATGGTAGTGTTTTAACCAATGCAATAAGTTTTCAGCAGTTCAAAGGTTAAAATATTCCCTAAAGGACCAGGCACATTGAAAATTTTAAATATATTTAATAATAAATAATAAAATACAATACTAAATATTTATTTACAATAAATACCACAGTTTCAATCACAGGAAATATTAAAATAGCACAGACAAATAGTTCACACAGATACAGAAAAAACGGTACTTAACTAATCTCACTATATTTTCCTGACTGATCTAAAGAATTACTATTTCCTGATTCATTTATTAGAGGAAGGCAAGATGAAGTTGGTGATGGATCCTTCTATGTCAGGTTTCAAAAACAGAGTGCTCTGAGACTTCAGTCTCATCTTAGCATTAAAACATCAATTTTGCCCTGGATTACAGAATGACATCACATACATCTAGCCATCTAACTTTGGTTCCCAAACTAACCCCCCTTTACTAGAAGCTACCAAGATCTACCACATATATGTCAATAATACTACAATTTAGAGCATTGCTAAAATCTGTTGCAGCTTCTGGAAGTAATAGCAATTAGATCCCTAATTGAAACAATACAGCTGGATTCCTAGGCCTTGCTTTCCAAAACAATTTGTCTCTGGCTGCAATCAGAATTGCAAGATACAATCATTATGTCCTAAATTAAGTCATTTAATTTCAAACTAGTTTTCAAAGTTAGCTGAGCTTAACCTCTTCTCTTCCAGTATCCTCTGTTACAATACTAATTTCAACAGGTATAATGCAGTCTGACATGCAGGTGTATTTCTTTGCTATCCAGCAGAATACACTGTTGGTACATTTTAAGACAATCAGCTTTACAAATACATTTTTCAACATAAGCATCTGTACCAATCATTTTGATATACAAATGACATAATTCTTTACAAAACTCCAGATAGCTATGATGGCATATGTTACACATCCACTGTACTAATTCTTCTTGCATAGATGGCAATACCTCACATCTTCAGAAAGACTATCGCCAATCTTCTCTTCTTCATAGCTACTGTATGGAAACACTTCTTACTAAGTTTGCATCTATTTACCAGTGTTGAGGGTAATGATGAATCACCTCTATATTAGCTTGATGCTTGTTAGGCTATCCTCTTACCATTAAAGCCCACCCCTCAAGGCACGTCTAAAGGTCAGTTCCCTGTGCTTTCTCCTATTAACCTGGTGAACTTGGGCATCCTGAGGCAATGTAACAACTGCCTCATGTACACCAACAACCCTCTCCTCTTACCTCCAAACACTCAGACTTGAGAGAGATGCACTTATATAGCCAAATTGGAAGTCACACACTGTGCAGCCAAGACCAGAATAGCTGGTTAAGAGGAGAAGGTCAACACTTGCACCACACCACATGAAACACATACCCTCCAGAACACACACCAGCACTGTCTTCACAAAAAAACACAAACCACACACCCACCTTCATGGAGGCTCTCAATAAAAATCTACCCAAACAGCAGAGACCTCCAAGGCAGAAACACACTCAACCACTATAACATAACACTAATCACGATGCATATAACTCTCCTAAACAGTGCCACTCAACCAAAACCCCTAAGGCAAACAGCATGCCCAGCACACTAGTCATATGTGACTCGACAGTGAGACACACTGATGTCCCACTCACTAGGTTGAATAATGAGAAAGTAACAGTCATCTGTCTGTCAGGTGCCAGGATCCATCATATAATGCATGCACTCAGGTACCTCAACAACAGGTACAAATATGACTCTGTCATTGTACATGTGGGTGTGAATGACCTGAGACATACCTCCCTGGATTACATGAAAAGAGACATGTAGGAGCTCTTGGATTATGTAGCCCAGGCGGGTATGACCCTAGCCCTGAGCATATCCTACCATCACCCAAAATGATACCACAGTACAAGCAGAAAATAATTGATTTCAACAACTGGCTAAGTTTCTGGTGTTATGGGTGTCCAACCTTTTGGCTTGCCGGGGCAGCATTTAGTGAACAGAAATTGTCTTGGGGCCGCATATAAAATATATCATATAGTTAACTCTTTCACTGCCACAGGAGGCCAAAGTCGACCTCCTGGCTGTACTGTAGGTGCATTCGAACAATTAATAAATGTAATGAATGCCTAATATTTGCCTTAAAATTCTAATTCTCATTCTGATTTTAATTCTCTAATTTAATAGTTAACTCTAACATCTTAGTTAATATATAGATTTTTTTTAACAAATAAACAGATATTCACCATAGCACTTGCATTTCTCACTGGGAAAACCACTCCAGCAGTCCATCTACATACAGTGTCAACATAACCAGTCCTACAATACTATAATCCACAAAAATAAGCCAACAAATTTGCAATAAAGTAAAGAATTCACATTACTGACTTAATAAAACAATTCTGAATAAGCTACAAGAGGGTCTCACCCAAACAAATGACTGGTGCCAGAAACATGGCCTCAAGCTAAATGCCAAAAAATGCACAATCATCCCCTTTGAGGAGAGTGATGTCCCCACAAATTATCACATTAATAACAATGTTGTAAGCACGCAATCAGTCGTGAGGTGCTTGGGCACCCAGGTTGATAGAGACCTGACTTTTAACCACCACGTTTTCTCCGTTGTACGGAAAGCTTTTTACATGGCCCACCTCATTAGTAAGGGTACCTCATCCAGGGACAAGGAGGTCATAACATCCCTGTATTCTTCCTTTACAAGAGCAATTATTGAGCGCAACACCCCTTTTGGCACGTGCCTCAGAAAAACACTGTGCCAAAAGAAGACTACAACCATTTCTGACAAAAAAAGGTCAAAGGACTGAGTTCACTTAGTTATCCAAACAGACTAAAAAGCTTCTTGCTTTCCTCTGTCTCTCACTGGCTACTATAAATTTCATCACTGGCTTGCTTTCCAGGCTAAGAAAGATCCTGCCTTAAGAGACTTTCTCCACCTCAGAAATACTGGTTATATTTAAAAGACTCGCTACAAAGACCACAGCCTTCACTGCAACATAAACAAGCCACTTTGTATGGACAGGTTCTTCACACAAAAACTTTCAACTTCTGTAAAAAGCTCCACTCATTATCAAACAATGTAGTTCAACAACACTACAACTGGATGGATAGTCATGAATGCACTCCTTAAGTAAGTAGCATAGCCTTCATCAAACCGGAAGGAAAATCCACATACTAAACTTTCCCAGCTGGATGGCTATGATCTAATATTGGTTACTCAAGTCTACTTGTCTAAGAAGAGGGGCCTATTTAACTAAGAATTCCATTTGCAAAAATATATTCAGTATACATATTAAATCTCTCTCTCTTATACACACACACACACACACACACACACACACACACACACACACACACACACACACACACAGAGAAAAGGAGCCCCTACTTGTAAAATAGGCAACCTCAGTAATCACATAACACAGTCTCACTGATTGAAATTGTCTGGAAATCAAAATATCTGAAAAAAAATCATAACAGAAATGAATTCCCCCATGCAATTTCCCACCACTGAAAGGACCATCAATAAATCAACAAATAACTGCTCAGCAAAAATTAAATTGATAAGAAATCTATAAACTCTCTAAGATCATACTACATACTGGAGTAAACATATAGCTTCCCTCCAATCTAAAGCCATTTGACATTCAGACATTTTAATTTGTGCAGAAGTTATTCACAGACTGACTGTTTACTAAGCTGTAATGCTGACCATCGCTTTTGAAAAAAACAAATTCCCACACTTTGTCAATAGCTCAAAGTGAAGAAAGGATTACTTTTTTTTTTTACTTATTATGTATTTATTTAATTTTGGAAAACATCTTTAAAACTGTTAAATTGATCACACACCCAGAAACACAGAAAAGTTATTGTGATAAGTAAGCCACAGACTGCTGCAAGAAATCAGTCACAGCACACTATGCTTACGTCCGAACCAATGAGGCATACCTATCAATTCCAAAAGAATTAAAGTAGCGTAATAAGAAAGTTATTTGCAAAGTTACATGGCTCATTCAATCCTGCCTTCTTTTGCAACAAAGAAAACCATACTTTGAAATGACAAATCCATTAAAAATAGTAAAACACATTGGCTCCACATCCTGCAACTTCCTACCTGCAAACAACCACAGAGCTTTCACTGAAACTAGGTCTGCTTATTTCCACAGAATGACACCTCTCCCTAATTAAGTCTAATGGTATACAATCTACCAGGATCTGGACTACCTGAAATAAATTAAATTATGGCCTGTAAATTGCAAGTGCACTTTGTTTAATTAAACTACATTTCAAAGCCCACTTGCTGTATTTTTTCAGTAACATCCCAATATCCATTTCCAGGTCACTTTACATGACATTGGCAGTGGTAGACATAGCATCTTCCAGATCCCTACAGGACCACACTCATACTGCTAACATTGTCCATTAAATGTAAATATCCATCCACTGTAAATTGCAAGAAGCTATGTCTTAAAATATCTTTTTGGCATTCCTAGTACCCAAGTATCAGGTTTTGAAACAAAGAAACATATTCTCCACAGTTTGTAAGTCTCTGTCTTTAATAATCATCTACTATTGCAGTACTCCCATAGCCGGCCTTAGGCATAGGCCAACTAGGCGGCCGCCTAGGGCGCCACTCTAGTAGGGGCACTTTTCCAGAATTTATTTAGTGTAGGTAGACAAGGATGGGGGCACCGGGTGGTGTGGTAGGGGGCACCTCGGAGCCCTTTTGCCTAGGGCACCAGTTGACCTAAGGCCACTCCAATCACACACACATACACACTAAAACCCCCAACATTTAAAAAATGACATTGTGAACACTTGATTTGCCAGTATTGATGATCCACCAAAGATATGCTTACTGTTGTCCAATCTACTACTGCTTAGAACCCACCAATGACAAGACAGTACTGGGTGATTTTTTTGTTTGTCAAAAAAAACAATAAACTTTATATGCTACAGTCCCACATTACTCAATCCATTACTGACCCATTAGCCCTAGGCTGCTGTCTCCTTCTTAATCCTTGGGACTGCATTACCTTGGATGACTACTTTTATTTCCTAAGCAAAAGACATAAATTGGAAGATGAGGCAAAAATCCAGACATTCTTCGAAAATCCATACAGTTGAGAGGTATGATTTCATATTCAATACAACACTCTCCCTATCAGAAAAGCTGCAATTTAATGAAAGTGTACTTTTAATGTAGGATGCATTTGTGAGCTAACTTTTTTGTTAGTTAGCCTCTTTGTGCATGTGTCTCTCTCTGTCTCTCTGTCATGCACACACACACACACACACACACACACACACACACACACACACACACACACACACACACACACACACACACACACACACACTTCTACTTTCACGCACACAAACATTCTGCTTTCATGCATGCACTCACTCACACTATACATACCTATTAACACAGGTTAAGTGCTGTATCTTTAAAAGGCAATGGCAGCAAATCCATAGACGAGTCCCTCTTCAGCAAGAACACACACATTAATTCTTTGGCATGAAATAATGGTGCAAACACACAGACCCTTCTTTGGCGCAAAAAAATCAAAACTAGAAGGATGGTTTGGTGAATGCGCACACCGATGTTAGAGTTACAGGTCACGGCCGTGAAAAACACGACAAAAAAGTTTTTTGGGGCATGCATAGATGAATGTTGGAGTTAGAGGTAGAGGGCCACATGGCAGAGCTCTGAGGGCCGCATGCAGCCCGCGGGCCGCAGGTTGGACACATCTAGAGGATCCAGTATCTGTCTGCCTGGATGACATGATTGACAGACCTTGATGCTTTGCCAGAGATGGCCTGCATCTGTCACCCCTGGGTTTAGGGATTCTGGCCAAGGCTGTTGCCAACCTATAGTGCCTTTTTTAGGCAGTGTTCCAAAGACAAAATTACCACCATATCAGCTACAAACAAGTGCAATCTGAAGGTGATGCTGCTCAACGCTAGAATCTAAATCTCAAAATGCACTTGCTAGAAGCACTCCTTAAAATGGAGAACATCGACATTTGTGCTGTAACAGAGACCTGGTTCAAGGTAATAGAAAGAACCCTTGCGCTACCAGGCTATAACTCATTCCAAACCTTTTGGCTCCAGAACTTGGACCGAAGCTCCAAAGGCGGTGGTGTTTCCATATTCATAAAGCATGTGAACACCTCCAGACTGGTAGCCCAACATAATGCATCAGAGATACTTCAGGTGCAGCTAACATTGTGTAAGACAGCGATTCAGGTTGTTGCCCGTTATAGGTCCCCAACCATGTCCCAAGACTCACACTCCACGTACTGAAGCACTTTGAGAATATTAAGGTCCAACCTAACACTCTCATACTGGGCGACTTCAACTACCCCTCCATTAACTGGGGAAACTACTCATGTGCCAATACACTTCCCCAATGTTTCATGGAATTCATTAATTCCAGTGCCCTGGACCAGCTCATTCTTACCCACATTAGAGGAAGCAACATCCGTTACCTGGTCATTACTAACATGAGTGACCATTGCTCTACACCAATAGTCAACTCCTCCCTGGTTAGATCCGACCACAAACTAATCACCTTGGAAATCTCCCCCCCCCCCCCCCCCCCGCAAAGGTACCCACCATGAAAAACTTCTCCAAAGCTTACTTTGGGCTCCTAAAAACAGAGGTGGCTAACTTCATGGCACCCATGCAAATGGAGAATAGTTGCATGACCGCTGAATCATACACCAATGCACTGTATGAACACGTACACAAATGCATGGATCTCGCCATACCCAATAGAACCAAGATGCTCTCCTCCAAAAAAAGGAAGCCAATCTGGTGGTCCCCTGTCATAAACTAACTCTACAACAGAAGGAGGAAACTGATGTGGAATAAGGTGAAGTCCCAAGACAGGAAAAATTCCCTTATCAGCCTCAACAAAAAGTTGAGATCCCTCATCAAATCTTCTAAAGCTAGCTATGAAAACAGAATTGCAGCAGATAGTAAAGACAACCACAAGGCCTTCTATAGTTATGTAAAGAATGTCCACAGCAATACCCAGATTTGCTCTGAGCTACTGCACAATGGTACCTCCTATACCATGCCAACAGATATTGCTAATATACTGGCCGACAGACTCAGTGCCAACTTTACCCTCCCCAAAGAACCGATCACAATACCAGTAGATTGCCAGGCACCCAGTATTACTTCTGCACAGGTTTAAACAGCACTGTCCAAGGCCATGAATACAGCTTCTATGGGACCTGACAATATCCCTGGCTGTGTTCTACATGAACTACAGAGTGAACTGGCACCTCAGCTGTATGCCCTGTTCAATCACAGCCTCACCTCAGGCTTTGTCCCTACCTAATGATGCACTACTACAGTCATCCCTCTCCACAAAGGAGGAGTGACTACAGACCCTTGGACCTATTGCCCCATTAGCCTGACAAGTCTGAAATGCAAAGCTATGAAATGCATGGCATCATCATGGACCTAATAAACAAGCATATAGGGAATCTCCAAACTCTGGATCCCACACTATTTGGTTTTGTGAAGGGTAGATCATGCCTGCTCAACTTGGTCGACTTCTTTGAGTCAAGTCACCAGAGCTGTGGATGAAGGCAAGGTAGTTCATACAGCTTACCTTGATCTGGCCATGGCCTTTGATACCATTCCCCACTCAGGAATCATAGAAAAACTCATTAAGCTAGGCATCAACCCCTATATCACTAGGTGGGTTGCAAACTGGCTCACAGATAGAACCCACAGTGTAAAAGTAGCTGACTCCAAGTCAGACTGCTGACTAGTCACGAGTGGAGTCCCACAGGGATCAGTCCTGGGTCCTCTCCTGTTTGGTATCAACTTCTCAGAAATCCAGGCCAACACAAAGGGACTCTGGCTGACAAAGTTCACAGACGACTGCAAGTTGGGAGTCATTATTAACTCCCCAAGAGATGTTGACATCCTACAGAAAGGCCTCACTGAGACCATCGACTGGTGTCAGAACCATGGCCTTAAGCTAAATGTCAAAAAATGTGTTGTCATCCCCTTGACAAAAACCCATTTCCCATGAATTACCACATCAATGGTAGTCCACTGAGCACATAAGGAGTTTTAAGAGATCTGGGAACACAGGTTGACAGCAACTTCTCTTTTGACCACCACATTGCCACTGTGGTCAGAAAGTCCATCTCTGTGGGACATCTCATTACTAAGGGTTTTGCGTCCAGGAAGAAAGAGGTCGTCTCCCTCTACTGTTCCCTCATTAGGCCAATCATTGAGTACAATGCCCCATTTGGAATGTACCTCACTAGATACCTGCAGCAACTGGAGAGGTTGCAAAAGTACCTCACAAAGAGGATCCTAGGCCTTGAACACTTATCCTATATGGACAAACTCAAAAAACTCAAACTATTCACAGTCTCATATCGGCTACTTAGAGGCAATCTCTGCTTGACTTACAAAGCCATGTCTGAACCAGCTCTGTTAGAAATGCTACGTCTAAAGAAATCCCAATCCCTCCACATCAAACACTCCAGAGGCCCTAACCACTTTACCACAATCAACAGAACATGCTGGAGGGACAGGTTCATAACCCAGAGACTGCCCCATGCTATGGAACAGACTTCGCATACATGTCAAACAGAGTACCTCACTGGCCCTCTTCAAAAGAAATCTTGATGAGTGGATGGGAAATAGAAAATTCACCCCAGGGATCACTTCAGTTGCTCTACTCGATAGGGGCACTGGGAAGTAAGTTCGGGTGGCATGATGCCAGGTTAATTCTATGGGCTAGGCTTGTAAAGGCTCCGTACACACCTATGAACAACTCAAAATCCATGTGCTTCTTATTATAGTGTGCCATGTTCTACACTGATGCTTGTAAGCTTACAGTTTGGTTGGATGCCCTGTGTATTCTGTACTATAACGTCTGCATCTTGGTGGTGCCAATCTCTCAGAATGTGAGATATATATATATATATATATATATATATATATATATATATATATATATGTTAAACTTTGATTTTACTTGTCTTATCTCTTTTACTCAGACATCAAATTATTTTAGGCTTAATTTGATCTACTAATTATATAATTATCTGTACAGCTTTTATCCCTGTGCCTCCACCTAAAATGGGCAATGATATCAGACTTTCTGTTTCAACAGAGTCAATTTACAAATAAGAAAATAATGCTGCTACTCTTCCATCCTGTCCTCCTCCTGGTAGACATCTCCCCACTATTGTCTAACCAAGCACCATTTTCTTGCTATATTTCCCCCATTATTCTCCTCTATCCTAATCCATCCCTGTCAATCTCCACATGGACCCTACGTGTTTCCCACTGTCCTGACTCATGCCTGCTTTTCTCTACTTTCCTCTCTAAGTCAACCCTGGCCTGATTCTGGACTGCCACTGTCTTTCTGCCAATCACTAACCTCCTCTGTTTCATAACACTTTCTTTTTCTTCTCTTGAAATTCGTCTTGCTCCATCCACTTTTGACTGCCTCAGCCCCACCTTATAAACACCTGCTGTCTAACATTTCACTTATCACAGATAAGTTCTGATACCATCACCCTGAATTCTCTCACCTCCCACTAGAATTTCTGTATCCTGTTCAGACCCATGCTCTTACTATAGCTGCTCTAGTGTTTTCTATATGATTTCTAAGTCTTCAGCACATGCTATTAGAAATGCAAGCTTTAAATCAGTTTAGTGGTTTTGTCTCTGGCTTACATTAACCAGCAAGTATCAAATATCATACCAAATGGCTTCATTACATAGAACTTACTGCTGTATAGTCACTATCAGCAAGACTCCTATACTGTTGTTGTTGTTACACTGAATCCCATAGGCTCCATGGTAAAATAAGTGACTACCTTAGATAATTATTTTTAAACTAGTGGATAGACTGTTCTATTAGTACCATTTGTAAGGCAGGCTGATGCCCCTGTAAACCCCGAACCCCCTCCCCCCAAAAAAAAATCTTCTTTTTGGCAACCCTACCAATGAAATTAGCCAAACAAATTACTACGATCTGTCAGGATGTCAGAGCTGCAATATTTGTCAACTACGCTACTGCCATAAGATTCTGAGAGTTACAGAAATGCATTGGGAAGGTCTAGTGTTCTACACCATTGTTCGGTCTCCTAAGGTTATCAGTTGTATCACATATAATTGTTGATTACGCATACACACACACACACACACACACACATAAAGATATATATATATATATATATATATATATATATAGACACACACATGTATATATAAATATATATATACACACACACACATATATACATATATATACACACACACACACACACACACACACACACACACACACACACATACATACACACATATATCTATATAGGAATATATATATATATATATATATATATATAGTTATCATAGCAAGGGCTATTAGGCCTATGACATAGTGTGCCTTTAAGGCTAAGACAGGTAGACACTCAGGTGTAAGGCAGAGAAGATATTGGGGAATCAGCTTGAGGAATACATATTTCAGGCCTATTACTCTGCTGAGAGATAGTTTTCTTAACCTGAGTTAATAGTGGAGGAGAGAAAGTGCCACCAAGGAACAACAAGAACGACATCATTGAAATCAAGAGGGATAAGGAATATCCTGTATATTAAGCCATGCAGAACTGATTTTGTTGAACTGTTGGATATACCTGATGGAATAGATAAGACTGGAACTTTTGTAAGCACTATTTTGTTCTGGACTATGGAAATGCAATGATAATGATGACTGTCATGTTTTCTTTTATAATTTGACTCATTATGTTTGGAAGAACCTGTTTTATCTGTAAAATAATTCTCAGCCTAAATAAATACTTAAAACTGTTTATTTTGAAGTATGAAACATAGTGTACTGGCAACTGAAGTGGAGAGAAAAAAAAGTGTTTTTCTACAAACATTTGATACTAATCTGAATTGTTTTATCCAACCTATAATGCAATGTAGCCTTCAGAAAAAACTGATACTACATAAGACCTTTGGCTCAGATGTTTTCTTTTTTTTAATTGCAGAACAGTATAACAAACCATAATTAGTAATGACAGTAAAAACAAGCAAATATCTATGCTTAACCTATACTTGTAACAAAACAAAAAGTGTACTGCTAAGATTGATATTGTGTGAACTATTATATAATGATAATAGAAGTTATTTGCCTACAGAACTTTCCTCAAAACTACCATATTGTAAGCTTATAATGGCTAAATAACATAGCCACATAAAATTTCAAAGGGGCTCCAAACGTATATAAGGTCAAAATTACTTTACAAATTACTTGTCAAAAGATCATTTGCTTCCACCCATAAAAGTAGTACAGCCTTATCCACAAAGGACCCTGCCATCCACATCTAAAACTGCCGTCATCTGTGTACTTTACATAAGGCTCCTCTTAATCTGTGTACTTTACATAAGGCTCCTCTTAATTGTGTGACAGGCTGCATAAGAAGTTTATGCACATGTGTATGTGCTAACAAAAATTGAGAATTTTAAAACCCTTTGCCCATATAGGAATTTGCACTGGTCAAAAAGATCCCTTGTTACAGAAAAAGTAGGTACTGTGGGGAAAAGGTAAAACCCTTGTGCTCCTACAGAGAAATGTTCTGGACAAAAATCCTCAGGACAGTAAAAAGGGGATGGACTTGGAGATATTTTTGGTTGGTAAAACCAAGCCCTGTGTGTACTGAGCTGTAGCTTTTGAATCATGTGTAAAATTGACAGATTACATGAGGACTTGTTAAATCCTAATAAGTTCCTCCGGGAAAGGAGAGCTGTTACTGATCAACAACTGCTTAGCCTCCTGGAGAAAAGTATAGTCACTTATCAACACCTGCTCAGCCTATAACAGGTTCCACCCTTGTTGCCAGCCTTCCACCTCTATAGAACTTTCATATACAAGTAGCCCTTTGAAGAAATTAACTAATAAAAGCTAACATGGAGGCCTACCTGTTGACATTCAAAGACAGCACAGGTCAAAAGGTATGGCCATAAGCAAAACGAGCCAGTGTTCTGGTATCTCATTTAACTGAGGATTCATTAGAGGCCTACAAGGACTTATTAGAATCTCATGCCCATGACTGCCTGAAATTTAAATAAATATATATTTAAAAAGGGTGAGAGATGGAGATATGGGAAGTATGTGTGTGAGCATTTTTGTCTACATGCATACCAGTGTGTGTTGTTTGTATTAAGCATTCAGCTATCGAAATACAGGTAAAGCTTATCAACAGAGTAAATTACATTAGCAAACCTGCATAACAGAACTTCTAGTACAATCCGACACAAACATCGTTTATCCTCACAATGAACTAATGCAGTGTTTCATTGTTATCCTTATTTTGTAAACGTTTTATTATTATTTATTGGACAGGGAGACAGTTAACTAAACATACATCAGTATGGGTCCCCTTAACTACACCGACACGCCACAAAGCCGATACCCAAAACACCGAGACCAAAAGACTGACGAAGCAGATGATCGACAAGGTGAAATCCCGACAGCCGAAACACCGACATGGTCAGCATGTGAGCGTGACTCAGTAAGTGTGCGATAGTGAGGGATTTAGGGTTAGGGAGAGGACAGGTAAGTGTGCGATAGTGAGGGATTTAGGGTTAGGGTGCAGGAAAGGAGAGTGTGTGGTAGTGTCGGACTTAGGGTTAGGGTGCGGGTAAGGTAAGTGTGTGATAGTGACTGACTGTAGTTTTAGGGGCGGGTTAAGTGAGTTAGGGTTAGGGTGTGGGTAGGGTGAGTGTGCGATAGTGACGGACTTTATGTTTAAGGGTGGGTTAAGTGAGTTAGGGTTAGGGTGCAGGTAGGGTAAGTGTGCAAAAGTGACGGACTTTAGGTTTAGGGGTAGGCTAAGTGAGTTAGGGTTAGGGTGCGGGTAGGGTAAGTGTGCGGTAGTGTCGGACCTTAGGGTTAGGGTTAGGGATTGGGTTAAGGTTAGTGCATATATAGTTGTGTGTAATGTGTAGTTTACGTTTTGTGTGTCGGTGTTATGGTGTTCGGTTTTGTGAGTTGTCGGTATTATGTGTTTTCGGTCTTTTGGTCTCGGTGTTTTGGGTGTCGGCTTTGTGGCGTGTCGGTGTAGTGAAGGGGACCCATCAGTATACATATTATATAGCATTTCACTATAGTTTATTTAAATTATTTGGATTATACATTTCCTTGCTCTTACTGCAGAATCTACTGAGCACTATCAGCTTCTACAGATTTCTGCTTTCTGTATCAGCAGCTGAACAAGAAAACATGAAACTATGGAGTCTGCGGTGCATTTGGTTATTTTTCATGGGCAGCAGTCTGATGCAGTTGTTATTATAAATATGTTGTGTTGTGTTTTAATTTTATTATTAGTTGTATTCAAAACAACAAGATAGATTTTAATGTGTGGCCTACTTCAGCTACTATGGTAGTGTCTAGTAGTCGGGTCTTAAGAAAATGTCTGTATTATTTTAGCTATGATAATGAGAGTAAATTGTCACATTTGTGTTTTTTTAACTGTGTACAGACTAGGTCAGGTATGAATATGACTTTCATTCTTGATCATTATCAGCTCACAATTTAACATGCATGCCAAATTCTGTTTAAAACAGGGCACACAGTGTCTAACTATGCAAAGCATCATTACTTTTTTCCTTGCATTAGGGCATAAAATGGAATACATTAATCATTTGGAAATAAAACCATGTCTATACAAATTTTATACGTACTACTCATATAACATTACTTGTATCATAATGTAATATGATTATCAAAGACTTCATAGTTTTTTTATGCCTGCTTAGACCCATTAATGTCAGAGATCCTTATTGATTCTTTAAGTAGCAATGCCTTCAGGAAAATGGCACATATTTTTCTGTAATAAATCTGATTAAGAGGTGGACTCTTTACAGAAATGTCTTCATTCAGTTCTGCTTTATTCTTCTCTTTCCTGAAATGAATGGGGAGTTTTCTTTTTTTAAAGTTAAATTTATCTGTAAAAATGCAGTAAAAACATTTGATGGGAATATGGTTATAAATTGAATTTGCTAAATTAATTGTCCATAAATACCTAGTGGTTTGTATCTAATCAGAGTATAACAGTACATCATTAATACATTTTAAAACTATTCAGCAATGTATGCCACATAACTGGTTCAAATGTATTTATTCCTAAATATCAAATGCATGATTAATGCAGACTTAAACAAAGTCCTGATCTTATATGACATAAAACTCTTCATTATTTCTAGTGTACCATTACTATGAATTGATTTCTTTCAATAGTCGTGTACATTTTCACTGTTACAAAGACTGAGGAAGAGAAACAGTGATAGCAAGAGCAGATGAAGAAAATTTCAGGACTGCAACTTGTAAGGCAAGAGAGAGGCTCAGCTACAGCAGACATTAATATTGCCCTAGAAACTAGTATGACTGCTATGGTGACAGCTACGGCTCAGAAGTTGGCATTCCGCAGACCGACTCTTGATTGGTTGAACGAACAGGTGTAGTAATGGCTGAAGTACAGTTATGGGAAGAGACTCAGTGATGCAGGACACTCCAGAAAGGCAGAGAAAAGGTAGGAAGAATCCTCATCACTGTTGTAATGGCATTCAATTAATTCATGTAGGAAGGACTGGGAGGATTACATAAAAAGAAAGGCGCTCTTTCATGTTTGCTCATTATATGACTGAATTAAAATGCATTCTGTAATAATTCATGTCCCACTCATCATAGGTTCATAGGTGATTACTAGGCTAATGTCACAAGAGCCTTTACAAGCCTAGCCAATAATGCCCAGAATATGACAATATTATATCTTGATTCCCAGATATAGGATAGGGTAGTATTGGGGTAGTAGGTTTTTGGCTGTTGGAGCCCTGAGTCATTTTATAGTCTACATCTGTCCATAAGGGACATGGGTAGTACCCTGATAGTGAATTTATGGTTCCCCATCCATTTATCCAAATTCTTTTTAAGAGAATGAGGGACAGGCTTTGTTTTACAAATATGGGACATTTATTCCATACACAAGGTAACTTTTGAGATATGAACCTGTTTCTCCAGCAAATTCTGTTACAGTCACAAATAAGGTTCTGGTCCACAGAACACATAACCCTCGTATCATTTTTTTTGTGAATATGTAACATTTTGATCAGGCCTGCATCAGAGAATGTGTGGTAGGTCAGCCATAAGTCACCTCGCAATCAACAATATGTGACAGAGAAAAAGGAGAGGGCCTTTAATCAGTCCACATAAGACATGTGTTTTTCATTTTGTACTTTTTTGGGGTCTATATTGTAAGCTCGACCTATTAGCTTGTCAGACGTCAAAATGTGGACAGCTAAATGGTGAAAGCTTAAAATCGCTAATGGCTACTTATGCAATTTTTTTCATCGGGAAAGAATTCGCTTGGCCTTTATCAGGAATTTGCCCTTTCCCCAATTTAGAGCGATCTCGAAGTTGGTATATTTAGTTAGGGTTTAGAAGTTTATTTTAATTTGCAATGGCCAAGGGAATTTTTTCCAGATGAAAAAATTTGCATAAATGGCCATTTTCGAATTTAAGCTTTCGTCATTTAGCTGTCGACGTTTCGGTGTTTGACAAGCTAAGCAGTTGAGATTCTAATATAAACCCTTTTTTTCAGTGAGAAACCACTTGGGCTACTCTAATTGGTGTAAGTGTCTGCTTAGGTAAATGCAGAAGTGAGCATTGTACTTGATTATGAGGGCCAGGTACAATGGCACTATGACTTCCTTTGACCTTGATTCCATGATTTTACTTATTAGTTGAGTTACACAGAAGGATTTCCTTACTACCCTAGCTAGCTGGTGGTCAATGTTTAGGTTGCTATCTCTGTGTTTCTAGGCCCCTCATCACTGAGTCTATTTTTAAGTATGTGCTATTAGTATTATAATTTGCACAGATATCTGATTTACAGAAGGGTATGATTATGCATTTTTTTATCATTTTGTCTCAGACCATGGTTTTAGCACCAGTCATTTATCATTTTAGGCTTGTCTGTACAATGTCACCATTATTTGTGGATTCAATGATTGCTCCCAGTTTATAGTTATTGGCAAACTTGGTGAGCAAGAGGCCTCCAACATTGTCCTTCACTTCATAGGTTCATAGGCGTGTACTAGGCTGATGGCCCTGGGGACTTTACAAGCCTAGCCATAGGATTACCCTGGCATCATGCCACCCAACCTTAGTTCCCAGTGCTTCTGTCGAGTACATCCACTGGAGTTATCCCCAGGGTAAATTTTCTATTTCCCATCTACTCAAAAAGATTTCTCTTGAAGAGGGTCAGTGAGGTGCTCTGCTTGAAATATATGGAAAGTCTATTCCATAGCATGGGCAGTCCCTGGATTATGAACCTGTTCCTTCAGTACGTTCTGTTGATTGTGGTAATGAGGTTGAGGTGTCTGGAGTGTGTGGTGCGGAGGGATTGGGATTTCTTTGGATGAAGCATTTCTAACAGCTGGGTCAGACATGGCTTTGTAAGTTAAGCAGTGATCGCCTCTAAGTAGGCGATAAGAGGCAGAAAATAGTTGGGAGTTTTTTTAGTCTGTCCATATAGGGCAAGTGTTTAAGGTCTAGGATCCTCTTTGCAAGGTACTTTTGTGGCCTCTCCAGTTGTTGTAGGTGTCTAGTGAGGTGCATGCAAAATGGGACATTGTACTCGAAGATTGGCCTAATAAGGGAAGAGTAGAGAGAGAGAGAGACAATGACCTCTTTCTTTCAGGGAAGTAAATATTGTGGGAATAAATATCCAGGGAATTGTTATGGCTAGGCTTGTATAGGCCCTAGGGCCAATAGCCTAGTACCAACCTATGAACCTTCCTGGATGCAAAACCCTTAGTAATGAGATGTGCCACATAGAAGGACTTTCTGACCACAGTGGCAATGTGGTGGTTAAAAGAGAGGTTGCTGTCAACCTGTGTTCCCAGATCTCTTATAACGCTTTCTGTATTCAGTGGACTATCATCAATGTGGTAATTCATTAATTCATGGGAACAGGGTTTTTCCCAGAGAGGATGATGACACATTTTTTGACATTGAGCTTAAGGCCATGGTTCTGACACCAGTCGTTGGTCTCAGTGAGGCCATTCTATAGGATGTCAGCATTACTTGTGGAGTTAATTATAGCTCCCAACTTGCAATTGTCTGCAAACTTTGTCAGCCAAAGCCCCTTCGTGTTGGCCTGGACTTCAGAGAAGTAGATACCAAACAGGAGAGGACCCAGGATCGAACCCTGTGGGATTCCACTTGTGACTAGTCGGCAGTCTGACTTGGAGTCAGCTACTTTCACACTCTGGTTTCTATCTGTGAGCCAGTCTGCAACCCACCTAGTGATATAGAGGATGGTGGCTTGCTTAGTGAGTTTTTCTGATTCCTGAGTGGGGAATGGCCAGATCAAGGTAGGCTGTATGAACCACCTTGATTTCATCCACATCTCTGGTGACTGACTCAAAGAAGTCGACTAAGTTGAACAGGCATGATCTACCCTTTACAAAACCAAACTGTGTGGGAGCCAGAGTTTGGAGATTCCCTTTTCATTGTTTATTAGGTCCATGATAATGCATCCCACAGCTTTGCATATCAGACTTGTCAGGCTAATGGGGTGATAGTTCCCAGGGTCTGTAGTCACTCCTCCTTTGTGGAGAGGGATGACTGTAGCAGTGTGCCATTTGGTAGGGACAAAGCCTGAGGTTAGGCTGTGACTGAACAGGGCACACAGGTAAGGTGCCAGTTCACTCTCTAGTTCATGTAGGTAGGTCAGGTCCCATAGAAGCTGTATTCTTGGCCTTGGACAGTGCTGTTTTAACCTGTGCAGCAGTAATACTCTGTGCCTGGCAATCTATTGGTATTGTGATTGGTCCTTTGGGGGGGGTGGGTAAAGTTGGCACTGAATCTGTCGGCCAGTATATTGGCAATATCTCTTGGCTTGGTATAGATGATACAATTGTGCAGTAGCTCAGAGCAAATCTGGGTATTGACTTGGAGATTCTTTACATAACTATAGAAGGCTTTGTGGTTGTCTTTATTATCTGCTGCAATTCTGTTTTCATAGCTAGCTTTAGAGGAGTTGATGAGAGATTTCAACTTATTGTTGAGGCTGATAAGGGAGTTTTTCCAGTCTTGGGACTTCACCTTATTCCGCATCAGTTTCCTCCTTCTGTTGTAGTGTTTGTTTGTTTATGCAGGGGACCACCAAATTTGCTTCCTTGTTTTGGAGGAGGGCATCTTGGTTCTGTTGGGTATGGTGAGATCCATGCATTTGTATAAGTGTTCATACAGCACATTGATGTATGATTCGGCGGTCATTCAACTAATCTCCATTTGCATGGGTGCCGTGAAGTTAGCCACCTCTGTTTTTAGGAGCTCAAAGTTAGCTTTGGAGAAGTATTTACTAAACAGAAGGTGTTCTAACACTGAGCCCTGTGGGATACCATTTGAAGCATGTTTCTTATCAGAAGTGGATTTGCCTATCTGGGCAACATGTGTCCTGTCAGTGAGCCAGTTTGCTTTCCACCTGACAATGCAGTAGTTTATACATAACACAGGAAGTTTATCTATGATACTCAAGTAGGGTACTGTGGTGAAAGCTTTGTCCAGGTCTAAATAAGCAGTGTGTGTATCATTTTACCCTTATCTAGGGACCTAATGAACCTTCACAAAGAAGTCCACTAGACTGAGCAGGCAAGACCTCCCTTTGACAATGCCAAATTGGGTCTGGTCCAGTGTTTGGAGATTTCCTATGTGGTTATTGATCAGGTCCATGATAATTCTGTTCATGGCCTTGCAGATAAGACTGGTCAAATTTATGGGTCTGTAGTTCCCTGGGTCAGTTAATGGGCCTTCATTGTGCAGAGGGACAACTGTTGCAGTCCTCCACACCTCTGTGACAAAGCCCATCCTAAAGCTGTGGTTAAAGAGGGTTTCTAGTGGCCCTGATAGATTCTGTTTTAAGCTATTTAAGAAGCATCCTGAAATGTTGTCAGGACCCATGGAGTCTGTGTTTTTTGCTTTAGCAAGAACAGTAATGACCTATTCCCTTGTAATGGCCGGTAGGGGGATGGTTGCAAGTATTTCTTTGGGTGTGGTAGGAGGTGATGAGGAGGAGAAGTTTGAAATTTATTTATGTATTATTTATTTAACATTTGTTAGCAAACTATGAGGCAACAGTTTATTATTTATTTATTTATTTATTTAACAGTTGTTAAAAATGTTAAATAAATAAATAATAAATTATTGCCTCATAGTTGGCTTTGGCAGATTTGATCAGCTCTCTAATTTGTTTGTTTAGACTGGTGAATGTCTTCTTGCACTGTTTTGTCTGTTTCTTCTTGGTTTTGGAGAAGATTTTTTTTCTTTTTGTTGAATAACCTATTTATGCTATAGGTCCATCAGAGTGATTTATTTTTGCAAGTAATCATAGGTTTGACTCAGACAGGTATTGACTCCTCTATGCAGCTATGAATATGGTTGTACAGTGCTTTTGTGTATGGCACAGAGAAGGCCTCATTGTCATCCTTGTTCAGAGGAGCTTAAAAGTTTAATAAGGTGTCTGGTGATTGGCCTTAGCAAAGTTCTTAACAGGTTAGCAGTTTGATGGGGGTTCTAGGTTAGTTTTAAAACTAAAAGAGATAATTTTGTGGCCAGATCTTACAAGGGACGAGTTAATGCATGGGAGGGAGCAACATCCCTCCCCCATGTTTGTGAGTACCAGGTCTAGGATATTTATACCTCAATTTGGGGAGTTAAGTAATTGTTCCAAGGTGTTTTGCATTGACGAACTCCAAAAACCTCTGAGCAAGTTAATTATGGCTCATATAAGTTTCCCAGTTTATTGAGGGGTAACTGAAGTATATTGTTAGGCTGAATGTTAAAAGATTCCAGTAGGTTTAGGTAGGAGGTGTGGTTTTTCCAGACTCATGTTAGGGGATCTATAGCTAGCAAGGATATGATAGGGGTTACACCTATGGCTATTTGGGCATGGAACAGCTCAAGCGAATTATGTTATTGGACTAGTCTAGTGTGTAATTGTCCTTTATGAACACTGAGAAAGCTACTCCCTTTGTTTTGTTTTATTCTGAGCTGTGGGGATCAAAATGTATGAAAGGCAGTGTAGTCTTTTATAGCCATGGTGCTCTCCATGGTTCTGAGCCATGTTGCCATGACTGCATATATGTCTGCATTCCCCACAGTGAAGAGTGCTTCCTGGGAGTGCAGCTTTTTATTTAAACTTCTAGTGTTGAGCAGCAGTAACTTTAGGTGGCAATGAGTGCTTTTTGTTATTTTGGAGGGTTTAACAACTTGGCACATCCTAAAAAAGGCTCTATGGCTATAGATATTGTTTTTGCCAGTATCCGGAAGCCAAGTGGTAACAAGTGCAAATGATTTCTGGCAAAGCATTCTGGTTTGTCAATCATATGTTTGAAGTCAATCATTTTTTGCCGGTACTGTGGCATCATCATTGGTGAAGGTAGGATGCTATTCGAGGCTAGATTCATACCTGCCTGGGATACATTTTCAGAGAACTCCGTCCCGTCTCTTCATATAGTCCAGCGAAGTATGTCTTAGATTGTTTACCCTCACATGGACTATGTTCGTGTCATACTGGTACTTGTGGTTTACGTCATACTGGTACTTGTGGTTTAAAAACCTTAGTGGATGAGTGATCTGGTGGATCTTGGCTCCACATAGAAAGCTCACTGTGAACTTCTCCTTGTTCGCCTGGCAAAGAGGACAGCAGTATGTCTTACAATAATGTGTGTCTGTGTGCTGTATTGCATTATGGGCTTGGTCTGTCTTTTTTTGAGTGTGTGATGGCCACTAAGACATGCTTTTAAGAGGTATTGTAGATTTGAGTAGATTACATGCGAGCACCTTCAGATAAGAACTTGTTCCTTAGTGCTGGTAGTGAGTGCTTTGGGTGAAATGCTGACAACCTGGTTTGCATTTTTCATGTGTGCATGTTGAGAGATTTGCCTCCAATGATATTGTCTATATACCTCTCTCGCATACTGTATTTGTCTGCTCTAAACTTAAGTGGTTGTAACTGAACATGAGGCAGATACATCACTGCCTTAGGATGCCCATATCCACAAGGGCAGAAAGAGAGATGACAGGGAAGCATCTATCCATTACACCACATCCTTAGTAGATGGGAAGGAGTAGGGAAAAGTTACTTAAAGGACTAAGTGAAAGTGTCTAGTAGTTTACTATAGGATGACTTGCAGTGGTGCTACCTCTGGGTAAACTGACCAATCTTTGAGCAGTTATGGACAGTGAGTGACAATGGAGAGAGTTTCCTATAGAGGATTTTAAACTGGAGAGGTTTGTGTATATAGAAGGCACAGGTAACCGCATTTGCACAGAGGCTTTTATACCAGCAGGATGAAAGACTTTTATACATTTTAACCCTCAGGCCAATCAGATAAACACACAATAAGCCTTCCATTAGCAGTTCCCAATTCAGGTGGGTTGAATTAGCCCTCTGCTCCCACCAGAGTGCAGAAAAAACCCTCAATGTAAAACAAACTGTTTTTGAGCTCAAGTACAGTAACAAATACTTTACAACAAAAGGTAGAACTCCTGCAGTATCCGGAATCCTTAGAAACAAGTTCACAAACCCTGAGAAATGCTTCCAAATACAGAAAAATGTGTGCAGACATGGGAAAACTTCTACAAGCACAGAAAAACTTTGCAAAACTTAGAAATATTTTGGCAAACTCAGGAGAAATTTGATAAACTCCGAACAGCTTTTACAGTATCAGAGGAGGTCAAGAAATATCAGGATACTGTTAAAAAAACCTAAGAGCAGTACAGTAACAAACCGTGTTTCTTTAGCAAGTACAGAATGAAAAACAGTGATAAATTCATACAAATCAATAAATGCATCACAGAACTGTTAAATAGCACTGAGATAGTTACGGCAAGTACAAAAACATACTTGCATCAGCTTTGTTGTTAAGTACACTATTTCAGTGACTTCACAGGTCACATGTAGTCAACACATTAATGGCAGCATTATGTGTTTGAAGAAAGTTGTTATTTCTTCCATACTACTGTGTTGTCTGAGACCCAATTCAGGCTGTAGAACTGGTAATGTTAGGGAGTTCTGGGATGCAGTCATCTTTCTATAAGAATCAGGCGTATATAACAATTGTATTAGCTGTCCTAATGAGCACATGCAATAAGTTCAGCTGGCAACTTTTTGTGATTTTGTTGAACAGTGTGAGCATGCAGTATTATCAATTATCTTTAGGGATGTAAGACATTCATCACAGTATTATCAATTATCTCTAGGGATGTAAGACATTCATCAATGCACAACAGAAGTATGCTGTGCCAATCTTCCACCAACCTGTTGTAGGAAGAGCTTTTTAATGAATGATAGGGATGTGATCCCAGATCAGGGATTTTATTATACTGCATGGGGAAATGTTTACCCAACACAAGAACAGGAGTGGAGCAGATGCATTTAGAGTATTGGCTGAATGTCTACAAACAATGTATCATACTTAAATTAAGTCTAGTTGCATTCAGTCAAGTCTGGATATTTGTCAGACAGATATACTCAGTCTCTTTATGAATGGCGAGGAATCCCATAGCAACTCTAGCATGAACTAATGGCTGAACTGCAATGTATACCTATAAAAAAGCCACACAGATAACTGAGTGCAGCCAAGCATTATATGGAGGTTAGAATATGGGCTGTAGACTGCATTGATTCCTAGAGGCTGAACAGTTGGGTAAAATACTAATTGTGATGGCTTGGGTCAGAAGTGAAGGACAGCCACTCCTAGCAAGGTATGGAAAGGGTGATAATGTTCAGCAGCTCTCATGTTACAGAGTTCTACTTACAATAATATCAGGCAATATTATGAGCTAAACTTCTTATGGGGTGCTGGTGTCTTGTGTTTTGTGTGGGGGAATAGCAGGGTGGGAATCCACATGCCTTCCTCAGCTCCACGGTTATACAAACAGCATAAGAAATTAGGGGACCTAGTAGATTGTAAGTAAAGTACTTGGATGTGCCTCAATAAGGGAGAAGAGCAGCATTATAAATAAAACAGGTGTAGAGAAAGCTGGGTGCCCCAAAACGTGGCTATCACATATTCAGTTTTGTTTTGTTTTTATCTACATAGTCTCATAATCAAAGGCTATGGTTAAATGAAGAAATTGACTTCGCTTTTAAAAGGGCTCTGAGAAGAAAACATGGGTTTAGAGCAATGTCCACATATGTCTAAATATCACGGGTTTTGTCTTGGATAATGCATTTATATTTAATTGTCTATCTGGATACTTTTGCTGAATCCTCTTGCAAGACATCTGTTATTTTTGTATGTATGTCACAGCTATGGCATTGTAATTGGACTGTTTTTCTCCTTTAGGGGAAATAAATAAAACTTGTTTGCTGATAGCTTGTCAAATATGCTCTCTGAGAATGTGGTTTATAATATGAAATTTGGACAATTCCAATTTACTCATTATCCAAGAGGAAAAACTGTGAAGGAGGCAAGAAAGATGCGTAACAGAGAATTCATTTAAGAAATAGCAGTTTACATCCAGAAGGGCAAAAGGAAATTTATTCTGGTGGGGCTGTTTGGTTCTGAGCTCAAATTAGAACAAGTGGCTACAACATAAATAGTTATTAACAGCCATTAAAACAGATTGCACGATATCCCATTGTAGCAATGGAATGTGAGAATTTGAAGGGTATGTGGGGCCATCTATAGGGATCTATTAAGATAGTGAAGATGGCAAATGTCATATTTAAGGTTATGCACATGTTTTAGTAATGTGCTGTAATTAGTAAAGAATGGGAGATAAACAGAATTTGGACAAAGAATTCACTAAGAATTGGAAATTTTTTTCTGTTTGGCATAGAACAAACCAAAACGGGAATGGATTTGGAGAAGAGGCAATTATTTCTTCTTGGTGTCCATGGTAAAAGTGCAATTGCTAAGGGATGGAAATCAAAAGATAAATGGCATTGCTGCATATCATGAAAAGTTTTGTAGTGTTGATAAAAAGGAGGAAAAAAATCTAAGGATATGCAATCGGATTGTTCAGGCACAGAACAATCAGCTATACAACATAAGATTAAGGAAGTAGTAAAAAAAATATCTGGCCAAGACTAATGTGAAAATTGTGGTCACACTATCTTTTTTCTTAATGTTGTATCATCAACATATCATGAATAGTTTTGCAGTGTTGATAAAAAAATATACCCCTTTCAAATTGCAACTGTTGCATTATCCATGTCCTATTTAATAAAGATTTAAACATTTTAGAGAAGCCAAAATGTCTACCTCTTCATCCCAGAAGCTGACACCTACCACTATTTATTTCCTATCCAGTGTCCTTCTATAACATTATCGTCTCTATAATACTAATTAACTCTCTTTCTCCACTGCATTAATTTTCTCTCCTGCACATTACTCCTCGCTTCTCCAATCTATTACTCTGTCTGTTTTGGCATAAGAATACCCTGTTATGTCTCACTTCCATATATTATTAGAAATATAGTCAATATTTTGAAAAACTATATATTTCATTACTTGGCATAGACTATTCACCTCTGCAAAGTGTGCTGCTACTTGCAGTACATACTACATTCTTGATCAGAATTTCTCCTAGCAGTATTCTATAAATGTATTTCAATCTATTGTCGGGGCTCTTATCTGTTGTATAAAAGGTGTACCCCAATCTACTGCAACAACTGCATCTGCTGTGCTGCTTTTCTCCCCTTGCAGATAATTACTCGTTGTAAAATGTTTAATCTCTTGCAAGGCTTTTCAACCATTGTATATAATTAATCAATTACTATTTATATGTTTTTGAATCTGTTGTGGAGCTTTTCTTCCTGGGCCTCCCCTGAAATGGGTCATTGACTCATACAGACTTTGCCATGGACAAATAAAGAAATAAAATACATTATATCTGACAATATATATATATATATATATATATATATATATATATATATATATATATATATATATGGGTCTACTTCATATGACCGAACATTTGACTGAAATTCATTTGACTGAGACCAAATCACTGAAAGTTCAAAAGACTGAAAACTTATTTGACCGAAACTCATAACACTGACACATTAAAGTAAAATGTATATGCCCTTTTCCCCACTGTACCTGGAGTTAGTATATATAGTTACATTTTAAACCATACACATGGATATTTATAACTGCAATGAATAACTCTTTGCAGAAAACAATCTTTTCCTAAACTATGTGGGGGGCTGTGATCCCCATACCAACCCTAACTATATATACTAACTACAGTGGAGAAAAGGGCATATACCTTTTACTTTAATGTGTCAGTGCTATGAGTTTCAGTCAAATGAGTTTTCGGTCTTTTGAACTTTCAGTGTTTTGGTTTCAGCAAATAAATTTCAGTCAAATGAAATTTAGGTCATATGAAGTAGACCCATATATATATATATATATATATATATATATATATATATATATATATATATATATATATATATATACACACACACACACACAGGTGTGTGCCACTTAACATCCTTCCACACAACACCCAACAGCATTTACATCTATACTGTACTAAGCAGATGTAAATGCAATTGGCCATTATGCATGTGGACATTATGCAAAGCACAATACAAAGTATAGGGTATTCTCTTAATGTCTGTGTCACTTAACATTCCATGGGATAAAACCTATCTCGGAATTAAATGGTGCATACCTATACACACTACACACACACACACACACACACACACACATATATATATATATATATATATATATATATATATATATTAACCAAAAACAACTTCCACAAAACAGTGTATTAAATAACTATGTAAACAGCCAAAACACTGAATAGAATGCCACCAAGCCACATTTTAATCAAGTTTAAGCACTTTTGTTCCAAATGTCTTAAGAAACAGTTGTAAAGCTGATTTACTCTTTATATATATATATATATATATATATATATATATATATATATATATATATATATATATATAGCTCACTCTCTCTCTCTGTAGATATATATATATATATATATCTATATATATATATATATATATATATATATATATATATATATATATATATATATATATATATATATATATATATATATATATATATATATATATATATATATATATGTATATATCCAGAGATGAAAAAAATATTTTAAAATTAAAACAGTGAAATTAACTTTAATATTGTGATCTGATGACCTATAGATACACTTTGCCGCTTGTCTTTTGAAGACAAGTCAAAGATGTATTACTGTCTGTGTAAATGAAGCCTCTAACATGGAAAGAAACATCATCTATAGCACTGTTATCAGTTTACACACCAAATGTTTATTCTCCTGTGCTGCTCAGATATTAGGAAGAAAGAGAATAAATGATAGTATACTTTGAGGGAGCAGGTATCTCATGTAAATTGAGCTTAATAAACTCCTCCCTTTCTACACTTCTGTTGACATATTGAATTATTTATTTGCCTTTCCTTCTGCTTATATTGAAAAAGTGCATTTTTTTGCCTCTCATTGTCTGTTTTACTGATTTACTTGCCCTGAATTAATTTTGAATTCATTATCTAGCTAACTGTTGAATAAAACAAGCACTTGTTTTTACATCAAGAGATCAGTGGATTTTCCATTTAGTGCAGTGGGAGGTAGCCTGGTCTGTTTAGGTTGAGTAAACACTTGAGATTTCTGCATGTAGTTTTATTGGCTGGAGGGCTTATTAATCAGCGTGTCTTGTTTTTAGTGCCTTTTTATAAATTGTATACAAATGAAGGGCTTTTGGCTCATTTATACAAAGTGAAGTACTTTTATTGAATGATCACACTTTTATAAACTGTTTAAAGTACACTGCTGTATCCATATCTTTAAGTTTGTTTGTGGTAGCATTTCATATCTTTTAAGTTTGTTTATAGTAGCATTTCATTCCAGACATTCCCTTACTGTGCTTGCTGGGATAATTAATCTAGTGGTCATAGGTCCTTATTTGGTTTATCTGAACTGGAAAACATACAAAGGGCTCTAAGTATTCTTATGCACTTCTCTTATACACTGTGACTATACTTCAGCAGTTTGAAAAAAAACTGTCCTGTCCACTGCTTCTTTAAGTACTTAATTGCACTGTATTACATTGTATCTGTTAGTCATAGGGCTGTTGTTGGTAGTTTGAGTGGTCTTGTTACACTTGAGTTCCAAATCAGCTATTCTAAATTAAGAAGGTCCTCATATTTAAACCTCGCATTTGCATTGGCCATAGCATAGATAATCAAAGCTGCTCGACCTTTGGTGACTCTGCTACTGACTGCTGAAAATCTGCTTTCACCTGGAGCAATCCACTACTGAAAAGACAAAAATAAGTATTTTATTGCACTTCTCTTATATACTGAAACTGTACTTTAGCAGTTTCCTATTTGCTGTTATTTTTGCACTTTACAGCAAAAAAAAACTGCACTGTCTACTGCTGCTTTAAGTAGTTAATTGCACTGTATTATGTTGTATCTCTTAATTGAAGGGCTGTTGCAGGAAGTTTGTGTGGTCTTTTTACACTTGAGCTACAAACCAGATATTTTACATTAAGAAGGTGTTTTTCTGCACCCTTGTTGCAGAAGTGTGCTGGTGTAAACTGAGTTGGGGATTGCTGGTAAAAGGCTTATTGTGTGCTTTCCTGACTGGTAGTGAGCTAAGTCTTGTTTCTCTTTGCTCATATGTAAACCATACATTTGCACAGTGCTGTTCTTCCTGCAGCAGTGGTTAGCAGTGCTGTAGACGCAAAAGCCTAGTCACTCAGTTTTTCCCTAAACAGCTATCAGTAAAACCCTTCCAAGCTTTTCTGCTGCTCTTGGAATCAATTCAGTTGTACAATGAGCAGCATTGCCTTATTGATCAACCTTAGCCTACACAAAGTATAGGACCCTATTGTAGTCTTGGTGCTACCAGTAAAGTCCTGTCAAATTAACTCATTCCCTTCCCTAGTAAAACATATAGTATGAGCCTGCTGTCATGGATGGGCAGTTTCCCATCATATCTCAGGTCAGCCTAATAGACATGGGCATCATGAGGCAATGTAACAATTGTCTTATGCATACTGACAACCACCAAATCAAATACCAAACAGGTTGTCAGCACACACACACACTTCCCACACTAAATAAGGACATGACACACAAACCTACATATGCGGAGGTACTCATTAATAACACAACAAAAGATCAGAGACCTCCCGAACAAAAAACACTTGCACACATACCAATGCAAAAAACAACCAAGACACAACACACACACACACACACACACACACACACACACACACATGCACACACACACACACACGCACACACACTCTGGTGTCTCAACAAATAAGCCTATAAGACATAACACCCCAAAACCTAATGTATTGGTCATAGGTGACTCCATTGTGAGAGAAAAGGATGTTCTCCTCACCAGGCTAGATAAGGAACGGGTTACGGTTAACTGCCTGTCAGGTGCCAGGATCCATTAAGTCACTCAAGCACTTAAGTCACTGAGCCACAAATAATGGTATGACTCCGTCATACTCTAAAGGGAAGGGGTGAATGACTTGAGATATACCTCGTTGGACTATATGAAGAGAAAAATGGCTGAGCTTTCAGATTATGCGTCACAGACCGATATAAGCCTAGCCTTAAGCAGCATTCTATCTTCTCCTTCTCCAAGGATGATGCCATAATACAAGCAAAAAATTATTGACTTAAACAACTGGCTTAGCTTATAGTGTCAGTCCAAGGGGATCCAATATCGATCAGCCTGGGAAGACATGGTCGACAAGCCACTCTGCTTTGCCAGAGATGGTCTGCACCTATCTTCTCTATGCTTTCAAATACTGGCAAAGACATTAGCCAGCCCTATTGTGCCTTTTTAGGCAGTGTCAGAATTACTAACCTCCCAACATAACAAAATCCTCTATAGATAGACAGGTATTGCTGCTTAATGCTAAAAGATTAAACAAGAAACTGCACTCCCTGGAAGCACTTCTCACTTTGGAAGATGCTGACATCTGTGCAGTCACTAAAACATGATTCAAAGGCACAGAAAGCACCCTGGTCTTGCAGGTCTACAATGCCTTTTATACATTCAGACCACAAACTGAGCATGAAAGAACCAAAGCAGGTGGTGGATCAATCTTCAGGAACGATTAGTACACCTCGAGACTGTATGGCTCTCTTGAGCTTCTCCACGTCCAATTAACTGCAGGCAGAGCTCCCTACCACATCACAGCTAGCTAAGGTCCCCCACCATGAAACAAAAACAGCATACCACATACCGGGACTTACTGGAGTCACTTGCCATACAGTCTGACACCTTACTCATGGGTGACTTTAATCATCATACCATTGATTGGGAAACATACATGACCACAAACATGCTGGCTCAGAGGTTCTTGGACTTTGTCAATGTAAATGCTCTGGAACAGCTAGTCAGCACACCCACAAGAGGCTTAAATATCCAGGACATACTACTCACTAACATGGGACAGCACCCACCCCCCCCGTGTGATGTTCTCCCTAGTAAGATCAGACCATAAATCAGTCTCATTCAATGTAATTATAAGATCAAATACCTCATCAAGCTCAAAAATGCTTAAGAATTTTTCAAAGACAAACTACTTCTACTGACTAATGGTATAGGAAGTTTCAAAGCCCCCTCAACCACAGATAACAAAAACAAGCCACCCTGGTAGACCACTAGCATAAACAGGCTATACAACAAAAGAAAGAAACTATTGTCCAAGAACAAGAGGGAACTGAATAAGCAGAGGAAAAAAATCCCTCTCTAGCTTAAACAAACAAATCAGAGATCTTGTCAGGTCCTCCACAGCTAATTACAAAGCAAAAATAGCCTCCCTAGCTAAGGATAATCTCAAGGCATTCTTTAACTACATCTAAAACCTAAAAGGGAATACTCAGCTATGGGTTGAACTGGTTGTGGATGGCACCACCTATAATCAACTGGAGGTAACAGCCAACCTGCTAACTGACAGATTTGGAGCAAACCCCCCCACCGTCCTCTCCAGTCATCCCCCAAAGTATACCTGCCACCATTCCTCAGCCTATTCTCTCAAGAGAGTAGGTCATCTCGATGCTCTCCAAGGCCAAAATCATGGCATCAATGGGACCAGACAACATTAGAGGTTGCCTTTTAAGAAACTTAAAAACATGACCTAGTCGACCCATGTGGATCCCTGTTTAACCACAGCACAGCATGTGTACTAGCTATGTTCTGCAGAATGGAGGATAGCAACAGTAATCCCTCTACACAAGGGGGGGGGGAGGCATCAACTGACCCTGGGAATTATAGGCCCATAAGCTTGACTGGTGTCATCTTGAAGGCTGGACCTTAATAAAAAAAATACTAAGAAAGATAAATGTGATTAAAGCAATACACACTATTAGAATAGACCAGGATCTATCATGCACTATCGCAAATAAACTAAAAATTTCAGCACAGATGAAAAAACTTAAAAAATACACAGATAAATATAAAGGAAAAGTACAAAATAAGCAATGTATTTATGACCCAAAACGTTTTTTAGAAAATTGAGAAACAAGGCAAAAGGAACTGAAAAAGCACAAAAAAAAAGAGTAAATAGATACATTTTGGAAAAGTATCTATGAGGAACCTGTAGAACATAACAAAGATGCTAAATGGATAGAAGTAAAAGAAAGAATAAGAAGTTTAAAGGTGCAGGATATGAAATGGGATGAAGTAACAGTCAGAGAGATTGAAACAAAGTTAAGAAAAGCTCTAATTGGAAACCCCCTGGCCCAGATGCAGTACCTAACTTTTGGTTAAAAGTATTAACATCCTTGCACGAGGATTTAGCCATGAGTAAGAACTATTTATATGTGCACCCCGAACAGACACCAACCTGGCTAACATCAGGAAAAACAATGCATTTACTTAAGAGTGAACCTGCAAGCTATCTTAAAAATTATAGACCAATAACTTGCCTTCCAATGACATATAAACTATACATGGGAATTGATGCTGACAGAGTTTATAGCCATTTAGAGGAAAACTCAATTATTGCAGTAGAACAAAAGGGCAATAAAAGAAAGTCATATGGAACGAAGGATCATTTTTTTTGTTAAAGTTATACTGGAGAACTGTAAAACGGGGAAGAATTTAAGTATGGCATGGACTGACTATAAAAAACATTTGATAGTATCCCACATTCATGGATAAAAGAATGCTTAAAAATGTATAAGATACACCTTACACTGATCGACTACATTACAGTGAACATGAAACAGTGGCAGACAACTTTACAATTAGCCCATGATAAAGGACAGATTATTATCCCAGGGATAAAAATTCAAAGGGGGGTATTCCAAGGTGAATCTCTGTCACCATTGCTATTCTGCCTTGCCATTAGCCCATTAAACTGTTTACTTAACAGCTTAGGCCATGGCTACAATTTGGCTTCTAGAAAATAACACAGTGTGAAGACTTCTCATCTTCCCTTTGTTGATTTAAAACTGTATAGCTCATCAGATGAGGAACTGAAAACAGCTGCAGGTTGTCAAAACTTTTTTCAGATGATATAAGAATGTCATTTGGTCTTGATAAGTGTGCAAAAGCAACCTTTAAAGCAGGAAAACTGCAGCACCAGGAAAACATCAGTTTGGGACAAGAATGTGATATAAAAGAACTTGAGCAAGAGGGAGTGTACAAATATTTGGGAATTGATGAAGGATCAACAATAATACATGAATAAATGTGAATAAAACTTAGTAAGGAATATTTTAGAAGACTTAAATTAATTTTGAAAACAGCGCTGACATCTAGGAACAAAATCCAGGCTATAAACTCTTCCTGTCCTAATTTACAATTTTGGAGTGATTGAATGGCCCCAAAACATGTTGGATAGATTATATAGGAAAATAAGAGGGATGCTTTATGCTCACCAAATGATTATAAAAATCAGTGCATACCAAGATTATATATTCCCCGTTCCAAAGGAGGGATAGGCTTCCTTGAAATTGATTACATGTATAGATCTGCAATTGTGGGACTCCACACACATCTGCTGACCTCACAAAACCCAAATGTAGTGAAAGTTTTGAAACATGAGGAGAATAAATCTAAGATGTCAAGCAGGAATGGAAATCAAACACAAAGTAGATAAAAATTAGGCAGCAAGTGAATGTACCAAAAACAAAAGACAGAATATAAGGACCAGATGAGAAGGCAATCAAGACATGTGGAAAAGCATAAATATAGTTGCAAGTATAGACAACCTCTGGAAGAACCTCATGTTGATCAGGAATGTGAACACAGGAATGGTTAAGGAGAGGTGAATTCAAACCAAGAGATGAAAGGTTAATTTTGGCAGCTCAGGATACTGGGCTACATACATGCTGGTTTACAAAGTCCATTGAGCATGTGGGAGAAAAAGACAAATTTAGGTTTTGTAAAACCGAATTGGAAACAGTCGCACACCTTGTTGCTGGTTGTGACATACTAATGGCAGGACGACTGTATACTGAAAGCCATAATAATGTGGCAAGACTGTTGCACTGGGGATTGTGCAAACATTATGGTATTGAAGTGGCTGAAAAACACTGGAAACATGGGCCACAAAGCATCATAGAAAATTATGAAGTTTATATCACATGGGATCACCCATTACCAACAGTTCAAAAGATAGATGCTAGCAAATTGGATATAGTGGTCCAAGAAAAGAAGACAAAAGTAGCATTGATGACTGAAATTGCTACACCCAGTGACTACAGTGTCTTGCGTACAGACAGCCACAAAGTCATAAAATATCAGGATCTGCAGGCAGAAATGAGAGCAATGTGGAAGAGAGATACCCAGACAGTTCCAATAGTAGTTGGAGCAACAGGTCTTATAAAAAATAATCTACAATCGTATTTAGATATGTGACCAATCCATGTAACCACATACGAATTGCAGAAGGAGTCATTACTGGGCATATTACAAGCACTTTTGTCTGACATCAAAGACTGAAACAATACTAATTTCATCAACTTTAATTGTACTTTGACTTAGGAATGGGGTCCATTCCTGTCATGGTACTAGAAACCCAAAAAATATGGAGAAATCAAAAAATGAAGAAGGCATTAATAACAATGACATAGGTAATCTCAAAACTCTGGACCCAGCCCAGTTCAGATTCGATAAAGGTAAATCATGTCTGTGAAACATGGTTGACTTCTTTGAGAAAGTCAACAAAGCCCTGGATGAAGGAAAGACAGTGTATAGCACCTACCTTGACCAAGCCAAGGCATTTCATACAAATCCTTACTCGGGTATCATAGAGAAACTCTCCCAATTGTGAATTAACTCCTACATTACCAGATGAGTAACTAACTGACTCACCAACAGGACACATACTGTCAAAGTGGATGGCTTCACCTCTAGTAAAAGACCAGTCACCAGTGGCGTACCACAGGGTTCTTTGCTGGGCCCCTTGCTATTCAGAATTTATTTCTGAGAAGTCCAGGCAAACTTGTACAGCCTGTGGCTGACCAAGTTTGCTGACAATTGCAAATTGGCAGCAGTCCCCGAATGCTATTAATATACTGCAGGCAGAGTTAATGCAGACAAATGACTGGTGCCAAAGCCACAGACTAAAGCTAAATGCAAAAATGCATATTATTATTCCCTTTGGGAAATCTGACATCCCATAGACAGCAACCCCCCAAGTGTAGACCCAGTGGTATGTAATCTGGGTATTCAGGTTAATAGCAACCTGAACTTTGACCACCACCTATCCACAGTAGTAAGGAAATCCTTCTGCATGGCACATTATAAGTCGAGGCATCGCATCTAGATCTAATGATGTTATGATTCCATTATACTTGGCTCTCATCGGACAACTAATTGAGTACAATGCTCATTTTTGCATGTACCTCATCAGACACCTGTAACAATTGGAGAGACCACAGAAGTTTCTCACCAAGAAATTACAGGGTACATAAAACAAGTCTTACATGGAACGGCTGAAAGCCCTGTCAATGGATTCTGTTTCCTACAGGTTCATAGGTTCATAGGTTAGTACTAAGCTAACTGCCCTTGCGAGTCATTTTAAGCCTAGCCAATTATCTCTTGTGAGACTCAAACCGTGCACCTTGTGTTTATAAGGCAAAAACCTTAACCATTAGGCCACCCTGGCTTACAGGGCAGTCTCTGACCTGTTCCTGGTGGAAATATAGCACATTTATAAATCAAACTGCATGAGTGTCCCTTGCTCCAGGGAACTTAACTTAGTCTCTGACATGAACAGGCCATACTGAAGAGATAGATACATCTCCCACAGACTACCAGTTCTCTGGAAGAAGTTTCCAGTTCGTGTGAAACCGAGCCCCTCCCTGACCCTCTTTAAATGCAGCCAAGATCAATGGTTGGGTGACTGCAAATTCACTCCTGGGCTGGTGCCCATGCCCCTCCTGGACAGAGGAAGTTGTTATTAACTACCATAGACCCTTACCTCCCCAAACTGCACTCACCTAACCACTGACAATTGGGGCAACTCAGGATAAATGTGGCTGGACTTGTAAGGGCTCTACTGCCATTAAACTACTAACCTTCGATGGACCTATAAAAAAATTAACATTTTATAAATATAATTTAATTGAAAACCAAGTAAGCAAGACAAGGAAGGAGAAAATGAAAATATATGAAATGGAAAGGAGTAGTGAGTGAGAGAGACAGAGAGAATTTAATTGCAAATGTTTCCTCCTAAATATCATACAAGAACAATAACATTATTGAATATCAGTTTTCTGTTTTGGTGAATAAGATCTATCCTGCTTATTGTAGATTAAAGACGTACTTACAGGCAGTCCCCAGGTTATGAACGAGTTACATTTTTAAAGCTGTTCTTAAGTCAGATTTGTGCACAAGTCAGAACATGTTATTAGTCTAATAATTATTTTCCTTTTCTTTGATGCATCACCTGCACTAGCATCAAATTTACGCTTTTGAGGCATTTTTACAAGGGTAAATACCTGTGGAAAAATATGAGAGTAATTACGTAGTGTGTGCATGTTCATACCTATGAACCACTATATGTAAATCAAGATTTTTAAGATAAGTTTTATGGTAGTCAGTTCGTAAGTACAGGTTGTACATAAGTCAGACGTTCATATCTTATGAACTGTCTGTAATATGTAACAGCAGTTAGACAGCCATATGAAACTGCATTTTAAAAAAAAACTATTCACAACTTACTTTAATCCATTCATAAGCCCAGATTTTAAAACTATTACTTTTCCAAGTAGATAAGATCATAGATTGTGACATCAGTACAAAAGCTGGTATCTTACCAATGAGATCAATTATAAATAGCTGTTATTTGTTTGAGAAAATGCCAGTGCTTTGAACTAACATAGAGCAGAAAATATTGCCAAGTGTTCTCCATATATTATATCAAAAACTTGCATAGAGACTATAACAGAAATACAAATTCAGCTAACTATATCCTCCTTTAGCACAATGTCTGGCATGCATTGGGCAGCAGTTCTCATGGGATTAAAAAAACAGTTGAATTGCAAAGTTTTCTTTTGTCTATAAAAACTGTTTGTGTCAATGATTATTAAACGTGTGTCTGTTTTCACCTTTCTATATGCAGAAAATATAGTAAGTAGTCTCCGTATTGTATATCACAAATTTGGTTGAACAGAGACTGGAAGTGGAGCAGTACAACATTTCTAAAAATAAATAATGTCTGATATCTTCTAAATAACACTTTACTACAAAAGCCTCTCTAGCAAAAGAGGAATATAACTCTTAAAGCTGTTGTCATGCACATACCTTCACCAATGTAATGCTATTCAAAAGAAACAATATCTGAATTCTAAATCTTTGGAATGTGCTTTTCTGCAAAAATCCTTCCAGAAACAAAGAAAGAATCCAAAAATATGTCATTTTTCTTTTGCCAAGGCCCTACATTTATCAGTTATTACTTGCCACAGGTTGCTCATTGTAGTAAGTTGTTGGCCTGCAACCCCACTAAATGACACAAGCTATTTATCTAGTTATTGTACTTAATTTTATCTTAATTTAATAAATAGTTGAGTTTCCTATTTTGGAGGTTGGAACTCTGGGCATGCACGTTGTGAGATCCACACATGCTACTATATATACATGGAGTTCTAGTTGCTTTCAAAAGAAAAATAAAGGCCATTTTACTTGGCTTGTTTATACAAAGGTATTATGGGCTGTTTTCAAAATAGTCCAGCTTTTCAGCATACAGCCAAATGAAGAGTAAGGCACTTATACTTTTTTCAGGTCCTACTCCAATTTTGCAACGCAGAAATGATGCTTGTATGGAGCATATTGAGGTTGTTTCAGGAAGCAGTGAGCAGCTGTTTTGTATTGGCTCAGGTGACTGCTGCGTAAGGCAGCCTCAGAAGCAATTCAAACTGTGAAAGAAGACATAGAGAGCAAGGGAAACACATGTTCTTCTTACTCTCCTCTTCTTATTGCTTTTTTAAATAAATAATACTCTGATGAAATCTCTCTTCATCTAACTTACTGCTGGTTCTGCCATGATCAAGAATGCTATTAATATATATTTTTTAAACATTTATAACTGTTTGTTTCTGTGTGTGTGTGTTTATTTTAAGGATGCTTCATTATATTACACTTATATGTGCTTGATACCAGCAAGCTGAAGTACTTTATTGTGACTATTTTTGTGTATTTGTTCACAGTCAGATATTTGAGGTGCACAGAGGCAATATAGTCACTGTAACTGGTGGACATATCTATTTAAAAGGGGCTACAATATGTTGCACTTCTTGTATCTTGAGAGTAACAAACCAACAGTTTTTTCTGTGATCATTATATACTCATTTATTTATTTGGCTTATTTTATTTTATTAACACTTTAGTGATCGTGTTGGTCACACTATATCAACAGCCACTTTTTGGAAGAGACCAGAGATTGGTATACATACTGCTGAGGGGAAATTTGGTCATAGCAGCAGGGAACTTCCCCTACCCTTTCTGTATGGGGATGCTACTGAATGCAATACTTCTGGCTTCTGTCCCAAGCATGAATGCGGCTTGGAGAAATTGGGAGAAGGTATGGAGTGTGACAGTAATGTGGATAATGGTAAAGAAATAGAAGTTGGATGTGCAGTAAGAAAGAAGGCAGTCAAGCCTTTTCAGGAGATGATATGGTCAGAAGAAAGGGAATCAGAGACAGAGGAATGGAGGGCAGATACAGGAGAGAAACAGCTAGCACAAGGGGAGATACAAGTGAAGGTGTCCAAACCTTCAGAGGATACAGAAGTGCTTTTTCAACAGACGCTGTTAGAGTAAGATGCTGAGTCACAGCAGGGATATAGTGTTTCAACCCTTCCATTAGCAGGGTTGCAAGATAATTTGTTGCAGCAGTTATGCAATGAAAAAGAGCCAGAAAGTGGAAATTATTTATTGTGGGGAGAAGTGATTAATCAGATCCATGAAGAAGAAGAAAATAGTTTGGAGAAGATATAATTTCTGGATGATGTAAGGAAGGGTGTGAAGAAGAAAATCAAAGAGTCTGGACACAGAAGTTCGTAGTACGGACACAGGGTAAAGCAGAAATGCCATTGGGCAGGTTTGAAATCTGGGACAAAATTGTTGTACCTTTAAGTACAAAAGCTCAAGAGGTAAGAGCTTTTATTTTGATTAGAAATGAGACATATTGCAACTTATTTTTTAAAAGTGCTATGTATGAAGGGACTTTTTTTGGCAAAATCTGAAAAAAAAAGAGATGTGTTGTTACAACCCTCCAGTCAGGAAGGCTGTGGGATGATTTGCTTTTGGAGACGGTGAATGGCAGTTAACCTGAAAGTGGAAATGATGTTTCATGCGGTGAATTAATGGAGAGGATACAGAGAGAGGATATTACACTGGTTGAGAGCAGAAAGTCATATGCTAAGATGGTGAAGTCGAAAGTGGGGAAAGAAAGAGAAGGAAAGATAGTCATAAGCATAGAAAGAAAGAATTTTTTTAAGGTATGAATCGAAAAGAAAGAAGAAGGTGGAATGTTAGATATAAAGCATGGGACAAAATATTAAGACCTTTAGGAGTAAAAGCATATGAGGTAAGTGCATGTATTCATTTAATAAAAAGATATTTTGTGATATTATTTTCGATACTGATAAAGTTATGGACAATAAAACAAGGAGGACTGTGCTCCTTGGAACTCTTAGTGAAAACCACTGCTAATTCAAAAGCCAAAAACTCGACTCAGGCCAGTCCAAACATAAAAAACATGAAAAACAATAAATTTTATTAAGCCACTATAAAAGCTTTTCGTTAGTACCTTGCACTAACTTCTTCAGACAAGCAAAACATTCACACCATTACAAGTGAGTTTAAATACCAGCACTGAAACACTTAACCATGCCCCTTGCTCTCCCTTTAGCTCCTTAAAGGTACAGATCACAGCTAACTAAATAAGGTGCATTTGCAATTCTCTATTAACATAATAAAAAATTCATACACCGAGACTGTAATAATAGCAGGCTTTGAAACTGAAAGAAAAAAGCCCAATATTTTGATTATTAAACTTGTATAAAGTAGATAAATGTGTTAAATATATAAAATAACATAAAAATAATGACAGTGTTCAACCTACAGCATAAATACTAATAATGGAAGCGTGACGCTTCCTAATCAAAGATTACCTATGCATACATTGTATCTTGCCTGCTTTCAAATAAAATAACTAATATAATGAATATAATAAATATAATAAAATTAATGCATACTGTCCTAAGCATGTAAATAACTAGAACAGCTACCCAAGAAAAATAATATTAATCATATCTCGCTGAATAATAAAAATAATAAAATATAAAAATATAAAATATGACATGTAACATATAATATAACATAAATTTAGGCTACTCGGTATAGGTTTGATACTGTCATTAAATAAAACAGGTCTAAAAGTTAGCATATATAGACCTAAAATTACTAAATAATAACATATAAATCAATAATATATATTGTAAAATAATAATCATGATGTATAATCATAGCAATGACTAATGACTATTAACCCTCCACCACTGTCGACTAATAAAGAGTTATAAAACCATTAATTTGTCGACTCGCATTTTTCATTTTTGACTCTCATTTAAAAAAAAATTGTGAGAATAAACAGCTCGTCACCTCTTCAAACTTTTAAGTTTTAAAAAACAACTAATGGATAATGAGCTGTTAAGACCAGGGGGGTGATATGCTTCCAATCTTAATTGCCAAAGAAGCTCTTTACATTCTAATCTATATGTCTCAGGTCCATAAGAATTAGTATTATACAGTTGATCTATAGAGAAGGAAAGATAGTCATAAGCATAGAAAGAAAGAATTTTTTTAAGGTATGAATTGAAAAGAAAGAAGAAGGTGGAATGTTAGATATAAAGTATGGGACAAAATATTAAGACCTTTAGGAGTAAAAGCATATGAGGTAAGTGCATTTATTCATTTAATAAGATATTTTGTGATATTATTTTCGATACTGATAAAGTTATGGAGAATAAAACAAGGAGGACTGTGCTCCTTGGAACTCTTACTTATTTAAAGCTTTTCAAAGACAGACTAAGAGAAAAAAATTACACCCAATTCATAACTGAGGTTGAAGAAATGACATTAAAAAAGTATTTATTAAATTTATGTAAAGATGTAACAGACATTATAAAAGTGTATGATAACAGAGGTTTATGGACATGTTCATGGGACTGCAATGTCATTTTAAAAATTGAAAATGATAGCATTGGGTATATCTCAAGTGTTATAAACGTGTAATGGGAGAAAGAATGGTGAAGTACTGGCGTTAGCCAAAGACATGTTTTTTGTGTGGCAAAGCTGATCATTTGATAAGTAATTGTAAAAAAAATGGAAGTGTTTTGGTTGTGGAAGGATAGGACATGATATAAGAAATGTAAGAAAGTGGGACACCTGGGGATGCAATGTGAATATAAAGTAACCATGGTATAGCAAGAGACTGTAGAAACATTAACAGAACAGAATCAAGACAGTGAGGACATAGACTTGGAAGAAAAACTAATAAAGAGTAGACAAACAGAATGATTTGGAATACAAAGAAGATTTATAAAAAAATCAGTAATGAAAGTTTTATTCCTAATAAAGAAGCTAGGGAAGACTCACAGTTGAGTTACAATGAAGGCATAAAATAGAATTTATTCAAACAAAAAAAGAAATTCTATTGGTAATAGAGCTTGAGATACAAAAAGAAAAATGGTAGAAGGATATAATAATGAAAAAATAAAGGGGAAGAGTAAGTGCAATAGTAAAAAGTTAGCATTGCGTGTAAAGTACTTGCATTAAATGTTGATAGTTTAAAGATTGTTGTAAGGAGAATAAGTATCCTTGAGTGGTATAATAAACAGAAAAGTGACGTTATTATATTAGAAGATGCTAGGTTTTTAACAAATGAAGAGAGGCAACAATTTGAAGTGTGGTGGGGAAAATGTAATTTTTAACTCGGGGAGAGAGACGTGTTCAGGAATACTTATCTTGTATAAGGAGACAATAAACATTTAGATTTTACTTTTATTACTCTAGGTCATAATACAATTCTTGAAGTAAGATTATAAATCAGGTATTTAGAATTACAGAAATTTATTAATTTGTAACAAAATGAGAGAGAGAAAGAAGAGATATTTAAATATATAATTCAGTATGTCAGAGTAAACATGGATATACTTCTTGCTGGATATTTTAATTATAATATAAGGCAAAATAAAAATAAAGCATATGATTTTAAAAATGTTACATATTACATGATATGGGAATTTAAGTATTTGGAATAAGAGTACTTGGACTTGCAGTAGAGGTGAACATAAAAAAGAAATAGAGTTTTTTTTTTTTAGTTTCAGCAGGTTGAAACTTATGGATAAAGGGGTATTATTGACAGGTTTTTCAGATCACAGGCCTATATGGATTGCTTTGAAAACTAGGAAAGGGAATAAAAAGGATTAATTAAGTTGAATGGGATAAAAAGGGAAGATAGATGTATTACATTTATGGAAGGACCATGCAGAAATGAAGCCTTTTTATAAAGATTGGTCAGAATGGTGGGTTTTTTTTAAACAAAATATAAAAAGTGTTATATAAGCCAAGAAAATATAAAAAGAAGAAAGTAAGGAGTGTATTATTTAAGTAAGGATATCTGTAATAGCTTAGAAAAGAATGAAGAAAATTATTTTATTAAAGAACAGGAATAATATGATTTAAATAAAAAGAAAATACAGTATTTATGTAAACAAATATATTTTTTTTGCAAAAAAGGAGGAAATTGCATCATATATGAGTAAACTTATTAAAGAACATGATAGTATCAACAGACAAATGATAGGTCAGGTATATTACAAACTACACTTGATAAGATTATGGAAATACTGGAAGGATATGTTAAGAAAGTTTTAGAAGAAAAAATGTACAGTGTCCTAAGGAATGGAAAGCAGATATTTTTTTCAGAGGAAGACAATAAGGACTTGGAAAAAAGGACTAAAATGGAAGAATTGGAAAATATTTTAGAAAAAGTAAATTTGGAATCCGTGGCAGGTCCGGATAAAGTAGAGTATAGAATGTATAAAAATATGACAGTAATTCAAAAAAGCTATTTTAGAAGTATTAAATGAATAGTTAAGTAAGGGCTTTCAATATAAGGAGCTATGTAGTGGTGTAATTAAATTTATATGGAAAAAAGGACACAAGCGTGGAATACAGAACTGGAGATATATAGTCTTGAATAATTGCCTATAGATTGTTATGAATGTTTTGCAAAAAAGAGTGGAAAATAAGTAAGATTATAAATAAAATATCTATAATATAAAACGTAAAAAGTACAGCATTTACTCTGATTAGAGAATTAGTGGATATTTTACATAAGAAGGTTCAGGCAAAATTAATAGTGGGTGATATTAAGGAAAGCCATTGATTAAATTCAGTATAACACCATATGGAAATATGCATAAATGGGCGTGCCTTCGTTGAAGGTTGGGCATCGAGCTGGCACCTCGACGTTTCTTAAAAAAATCTACTGCCAAAAATTAGCGGACCGGAGTTCCGCTGTGGCAACCCCTTACTGGGAAAAAGCCGAAAGACAAACAACAGCAACCATATGGAAATATGTGATACCTATAATATAAGTAATAAGATAAAAACTGTCTACGTTACAGTGTATATATTAAATAAAGTTAAGATAGCGTTAAATGGGTGGCTTAGTAAAGAAATTGTGCTTGAAAAAGGTGTAAGACAAGGCTGCCCTTTGAGTAGTATTATTTTTGGATAAGTACTAAATGTGATTTTGACTCAGGTTCATTTTGAGATGAGAGATATGGAATATATAATCAATGAAGGAATAAATATTTTTATTATACTATCATACATGGATGATATTTTCATTACAAGAAATCAGAAAGCTATGGTTAATATGATGTTATTTACAGGAATTTATACAAGAAACTTTTTTTCTATAAATAAAGTTAAAAGTGTAGGTTTATGTTATGGCAGTAGGCTAGGAGATATTAATTTTAATAAGAGAAAGATATATTTACTTGGATTAACATTTGGAAAACGAAAAGATATAAGAGCTATATGGCAGGAAAATTTAAAGGTCATGAAAAATATGTGTATGTTTTTGAGTACCTTTAGATTATCTTTTAAGAAAAAAATATACTTCATTAATTTGATTTTACTCGCTATAATTGCTTACTTAGTGAGTGTATTTAGTATCCACTGACTTCTGAAAAGTACTTTATAGCCTTGCATTTACATTTATTTGGGGATCAAGATTAAATCCAGTAAAATTAGGGATTTTTATAAGTAAAAAAAGAATAAGGTAGTTTAGGGTTGATAAATCCTGTAGTTTATGCAACCTCTTTACATTTGTATAAAGTATTAAAATGCCTGAAGGATACTGACAATTCATTATTAGTGAGAATTTTAAAAAATAACTATAGTACTGAATGGATGAATATTTAGAGTTCTAAGAGAAGGAGATTATATGAAAATGAGGAAATCAATAATTATCAAAACAAAATTTTGCCTTAGAAAATAAAAAAAAAATAATGAAACTGAAAAAAAGATAGGAAGTTACGGTATCATAATATTATTGATAAGTTATTTGATATTTACCTGTGGAAAGACATGTATAAAAAGGGGGGAAGTTGCAATTAAGGCAAGAATGGAAAAATATAAAAGTATGTGGGAATAGCAAGATTTTTTATGGAGGTTAATAGTACAAAAACTACCAGTGAAAGCAAATATGCCTTATAAAACAAAAACAACAGAAAGTGTATATATTGTAATCAGTGTGAAACCAGTTCTTGAATTGTAAAAGAGTTAAATAAATATGGAATATGGTGATATATTTGAAATATTTAGAAAAGTATATGGATATAAATAGTCTTAAAATATATATAATTGGGTATGGATATTATGGGGACAAGTCAAAATGTATGTTAATAAAATTGATAAAAATATATTTTCTATAATTTGCATAACATGGAATCAAAGAGTAAAGGAAATTATGTTCAATGAAAAATCAGCAAAGATGCTACAAACATAGGATTTTCATTGTCGAAAATGGAGTGGGGGTCCAATAAAGAAAAATGAAGAAGTTATTTTATAGTAAAAAGAAATGTACTATTTCAAGCATGTGTTTATTAAAAACAATTAATTTTTGTGATTAATGTATATATTGTAAATGAGATAAATTGTAGATTTTGTAAATAAGAAAATTTGTATATATTGTAAATACGTATTGCAAAATAAAGGACCACTGCTCATTTCAATAAGTGCAATGGGGCTGCATTTTATGTATCTGACAGTACTTGTGGCCATTACATGTATTTATTCATTTATTTGATCACAGATATATTAGGTGTACAGAGTCATTAAAGTGACATAACTCTATATCAGTTCTTCTGTTTGATGCAATAATCCTGTCATCTGTCTACAATTTATATCTAGCTTTTTCTCTGTTTTGTACTATTCCTGGATATGATTTATATATGGTTTCTAATGTTTGTCTTCTACTACTGTTAATCACCCACAATGAGAAGCACGAAGTTTAAGGACATAACGCCAGGATGATTTCCAATAAGGCTTCTTGTACTGATTTAAATAAGTAAAGTATACACATTGACAGATAAAGTAAAATAAATCAAAATACCTTAAGACTAAGGAGAAGACACCCAACACATGTCAGAGGAAACACAAATGGATATAGTGCAGCAAATGTTGTCACATGAAAAATACCATGGCTTGAGTGCCAAAAAGGATGAAAGAACTGCAGGCCTAGCTGGATCAACAAAATGGTGATGTAAGCTATCTGTCCTTACAGATGGTTAATGCACCAATAACAGTACTAGATGACCTAATATTGTCTCAGTAGAAAACAGTAAAGCAACTGAATAACAAATACGAAATGCATAGAGTATATGTATGTTGGGGGCGGGAGGGGGTTAAACAATGCTTACATTAATCCAAAGATGCCTTATTGGAATGACACAAACTTGAAAGAACATTGTCAGGCCAAATATTGCAAGAAAGGAAAATATGTAGAAGTTGTTCAAATTTGCAGTCATAGATAGTGTTACAAAAATCTGAAAACTCCTTAAGTGAGAATCCTGCAAAGGTTCTTTCTTTGGTGTCTAGGATTAATGTAGCCACAAGCCATCTAGTTGGTGGAGTTGTTAAAGATGCCACTGATCTATATGGAAAACCTCAGTGAAACATATAACTTTCTCCAAGTTATTCCAAATGCAATTCTACTTACTAGCAAATAGAAACTGTAAGCCTACAGAATGATATACAAATAGACCCAATGTAGAATAAAATATGTGCATCCTTCATTGCAAATGAGACTAGGTAATATAAATCTACAGGAAAAAGAAGAAAGCAGCCTGAGATGGCAGATGTACCAATTAGAAAAGAAACTGAGAAGGTATATATATATATGGGTCTACTGTATATAATCAAAAACTCACGTTTTCAAAAATAAACAGTAGACCCATGGTTACGCGAAAGTGCACTTCACCGAAAGTGCACTTTGGCGAACACCACTTGAGCGAATGGTTACCAACCTTACGGTTAGGGCTTGGGCTAAGGATTGTGGATAACTAGTAGGGCTATCCACTATCCTTAACCCAAGCTCTAACCCTAAGGTCCATGACTACCGCACCACAGTGGAGGAAATTGTATGTCCTCCACGGTGCAGTAGTCACGGACTTATGTCTTCCAGTGTGGTGCGGTAGTCACAGACCTTAGGGTAGGGCTTGAGTTAGGGATAGTGGATACCTAGTAGGGCTATCCACTATCCTTAACCCAAGCCCTAACCCTAAGGTCCGTGACTACTGCACCACAGTGGAGGACATTGCCCGTGCGTTCTAGTGGTGTTTGCGAAAGTGCACTTGCGCGTTAGTGGGAATCTACTACCAGATTTCGAAATAACGTAATTTTGATCTCTGGTAGTAGACCTGTATATATATATATATATATATATATATATATATATATATATATATATATATATATTTCATGGGATCAGGAGGTTCCTGAAAACAGAGACATACAGCAGCATTTCACTGAGAAGAAGCTTTACCATTGATTTTCCATATAGTCTTATTCTTCAAAGGATAAAATGCAAAGTGTGGGTAGAACCTCCATACAGTAGGAATAATCCAGCAATATATTTTGTACGCTTCTTTCTTTCAGCAAAAATAATGTATAATGTTCACAAGCAGAGGTGCAAGACTCACAACCTCTGCAGTCAAGAAATGTGTTAGCTGATTACTCTGCTTTTGTCTAAAAGCAATGAGCCACTGTTTACCTTGCAGGGCACAACCTTAAGATACATTTTGGAAAGAATGAAGATTTATCACCAAAGACCCAGAGGCTAGAGCTTTGACTAGAAGAAGACACTTGATAGAGTAACTAAACTGCACACAGTGCAGCTATCAAAAGACTGAAACTATGTGAAGGAAATGGAACTCATACTTGCTAGTGATGGGGAGACATTGACAACAGATGGTGAGATAAGTTTTGAAGACTATATGGTTCCCTAACATAATCAGAAGGAATTTGGAGTAATTAAAAGGTGTGGGTACATGAATTGTATATAAGGGGATACCAACAAGAGTGCCTGCTGGAGAATGATCCCTCTCCCATAAAGATTATCATCTTCAGTGTTTATTTGGTTAAGCAGCCTCACCAGGTTTTGAGCTATGAACACTGTGCTTTTTCAACAAGAATACTCTTGTCCCTAGTTTCATAACCTTCAAGTCTTAGTCAAACAAAAAGTACTTCTTGCAGTCCCAGGGACATCCAGCACAGCACTAAAGGAACATATGGTGAAATTTTGCAAAAGAAATACTAAGCTAAAAAAAATGCTAATACCCAAAGATTTTGTGCGACAGTGATTGAGATGGCTTAGTGACATCATCAAACTCGCAAGGATCTGAGAGGCCCACTGATGAAGAGAAACATGAAAAATAAATAAAGACAGAAAGTGTGGAAAGGCTCCCTTAAATGAATGTCATTCTATGGGGGAGTTGCTGACTTTCTACTCCTTGTCATCACATGGTAAGGAATAGAGAGCCAACACATAGTAAACAGTGAAGAGCTATGGGTAATTGCTGTGGAGAAATCTACTCCTTGCCATCACATGGTAAGGAATAGAAAGCCAACACATACTAAACAGTGAAGAACCATGGGTAATTGCTGTGGAGAAATCTCCTTGCCATCACATGGTAAAGAATAGAAAGCCAAAACATAGTAAACAGTGAAGAGCCATGGGTAATTGCTGTGGAGAACAGGAGCAGCAGCAGTCAGCATTACCAGTGGACATATCTGCATAGCAAACAGAGTACCTGCCAGTCAAGTATGCATTTGCCGTACAAATGAGTCCAACTGCCAACAATCCCTGATTTCGCAGAGTGCATCCATTCCTCTCAGTCTCTGATTTTGCAAAATGTTCCTGGTATTATCTTATAACTCTGCCTTGGCTGACCTCATAAAATCTTTGATCTTTTGGGTAAACTGCTCAGTTTTACAGTTAGTGGATAATGACAGACATTAGAGTTGTGTACATCTTACTGGTCAGAAGATTCATGTTGGTGTAAAGCTTGTTGTTCTTTTAAATTTTAAGTGAGTGACAGTCAATCACTAATGCCAGACATCACAGTTTCTTACTCAACTTATTGTTCAAAAAATACATATCGATGCAAAGCCTATTGTTCTAGTAACTATGAGAATTACAGTCAGTAAGAAATGCCATACATTACAGTTATTGTTCAGAAAACGCATGTTGCTCTATTAACTTTTAAGTGAAATAGAGTAATATTTCAAAATGTTTCTTGATTTGGGGTCTTCCCCTCATTATTTTTGTCTTCATCTCTGATTCTTCTGCAATTAACCTGACTAGCTGAGAGATATGAATGTCCCTGAGTTTGTCTCCATTTTTGGTTTGTTCATTATAAAATTTACAGTTTTATGATCAGTCATTTAGGTTTGTAATTATTAAATAATGCCAAACATTTGAGTTCCTGACTTCACATCATCAATCATAAACAAACTTTTTCCCATTTCCTATATGGGGTTGGGGTGTTGTTTTAACAGTCGCCATCTCTCTCAATTCAATGCCATGCTCCTGCCTTCTTCAATACTCATGCCTGACTGTCACAGGTCTTCTCTCACACAATCCACCCACTTCTTTGCTTTACACCCTCATTTCCTCTTGCCTTCTTTCTATCTGTCTCAAATCTTCTTCAACAGATTGTCTTCTGCTTTTGTGCATGTTCCTGGACCACTGTAATCTATTCTCTTTGACCTTTTCTGCAAATGGAGCTACCTTGGCATCTGCTTTGATGTCCTCATTTCTTCATCTGTCCCACAGTGTGCACCCTACCATCCATTTCAGGCACCTCATCTATATCATCGCTGTCTTTCTCAAAATGAACTGCCTTCACTGGCCAGGGTTCTGTACCATACCATAATACTATCATACCACTGTTTAGTACATCTTACTTTTCTACTTCTTTGGCACTATACTGATACATTAGAAACTTATTATGATTGGAAAGAGCATCTGGAACCACTCCCACCTTTTCTGCTCCTTCCAGGCATCATCAGTTCATTTAAAAGTAGTCAGTTATGCTAAAAGCACTCATTAGTTGTGCAAACTATGCATACTCCCTTTTACTGAGGCATACTGCATGCCAGACATTGAGCAGAAGAAATTTCTTCAGTCACAGTCAAAGAAGGTAGGAAAGCATTATTGAATCAGATATGGCAAAAGGTGATGTAACATGCCAGACCCATACAGAAAATGGGGGAAAGGGGGTGAATGATATTGATGATGAAGATGATAATCTCTAGCTATACACAGCCTACATAGTACAAATCAACCCTTTGATGGTAAAGTATCAGGATACAGTGTGCGAACTAAAACAATGAATGATGTCCTTTTGAAGGGACTTTCTGTCCATATCAGACTCTGGAAAGCATGGTGGTGGCCATTTGGGACTTAACAATACAAATAATGTGGTCTCTAAATTAAATACTGCAGAGAAAAAAAACTATTACACCTAACACTGCAATGTATGAGCATAGAGTGTGACAATCAGACTTTACAAAAACAGAGACTAAAAGAACTAATTAAAAAATACTTGTTTCAGCAACAGACTTGAGAAAAGATTAAGGGCAGGATTCATGAAACCTCCGTGTAAGAGTTATCAAGTCTTACACGGAGGCTGCAGTTAAATGGTGTGACGTCAG
>NC_056737.1:585686303-585738803 GCF_019279795.1 Protopterus annectens
TAAGATGAGCGCTTCTTTGGCCTTCTTCAGATCATAAACAATAAGTGCTGGGTAGAAACATATATAGTATGTTATGGCCAATCCAGTGGCTTAAAAATATATTTTGTTTTATCCTATCATCAGTGCACCTCTTAATTCTTAGTCCTTGGTCAGAAACAAACTCTACACATATTTGGAGGGCTTTATAATAGCACTCTAATAGGCTGCACCAGCGATTGGAAGGAAACAATACTCAAGGAATTTAATTGGTAGTCATGCACCACAGGGTGTTGATCTTTTCTAAGTGTAGAGATGTAAAGAATAGAGTGTATACGTACCTGATTGAGGGCGCTGAAACAGCATTTTTGATCAGATGTATTAGTGATTGGATGGTAACAACGTCTAAGGCTTTTGTTTGGAAGCTAGATACTGTGTAGGTATAGGTCTAGGGACCAAGTCCTTAATGCTCTCTCTTAGGCCAAAAACACTGCATCAATGAGCCCAGACAATATCCCAGAATGCCTTCTAAATAGCATAAAATATGACCTATCAGGCCCTCTGCAATTGCAATTTAACTGAAAGTCTCCAAACAGGCATTGTGCGTCATGAAAGGAGAACAACAGTAGTCATGCCTCTGCCCCTCAGCATAAGGGTGGGCAATCCACAGACCATGGAAACTACAGACCCATAAGTCTCACTAGTCTCATCTGCAAAGCCATGGAAAGAATTATCATGGAAATGATCAATAATGACATAAGAAACCTCCAGACACTGGATCCAACCCAATTTGGAATTCTTTGAGAAGGTCACCAAATTGTTGGATGAGGGCAAAATTGTTCACACTGCCTACCTTGGTCTGGTCAAGGCATTTGACACAATACCCTACTCTAGTATTGTTTACAAACTCAAGGGGTTAGGTACAAACTCTTGTGTTGTCTGCTGGATTGTCAGCTGGCTCACAGACAGGATTCAGGAGGCCAGTCACAAGTAGAGTCCCTCAGGGAATTGGTCCTTGGACAACTCCTTTTTGGCATTTACTCCGCTGAAGTCAAGGCCAATGTTGGTGGCCTCTGGCTGAATAAATTTGCAGATGATTACAAATGAGGAGCTGTCACCGAATCTTCCACCAACACAAATGTTATCCAGGAAGGGTTGACACAGACAAACAACTGGTGTCAAAACCATGGACTAAAGCTAAATGCCAATAAATGCATAATAGTATCCACTGGGATGTCATCTACCCCTGGAAATTATCATATTGACGACACACCCCTAAGAGTTGACCCAGTAGTCAGAGACTTTGGGACACAAATAGACAGCACTATAGCCTTTGACAATGACGTCTGCAGTAGTGAATAAATCATTTTACGTTGTGCAACTTATAAACAAAGGTATGGTATCTAGATACAAGGAAGTCATTATTCCTCTGCATTTGGCATTCATTATAACTATCATTCAGTACAATGCCCCTTTTGGTAACTTGGACAATTAGATAGGAAACAGGAAATTCATCCATGGTTTGGCACCATGCTACTAATGGACACACGCAACCTGTAAATGGTTCATATCCCAGACCTCTGCTTATAAATGTTTCATCTCCTAATAACCTGCTTACACTTATCAAGTGTACCAGAACTAGTTAGAGATTCAGGATGCATTGCTAGGCTTAAAGGCCTTTGTGGTCATAAATTAGTAAACACCTATGAACCTATAAAAAAAAGGAAATACAGAACAGGATTAAAAGATGGACAAAAAAGGATGAAAGAAGTCACAACAATGTGAAGCATGAGAGAAGCATATAGAAAGTGTCTACAAAACTAACAACAAAGTATGTTAGTCAGCTGTCAAAGAGGGATTCAGGTAAGTACTGAATGACAAATAAGAAGAATAGAAAAATATTTTGCCAGGAAGTATGATGCCAGCCCAGATAGTCAAAAGTGGAAGAAGATTTAATAAAAAGAGGAATGTGGTAACAATTCATTGACAGGAGATCTGTAGTAAGTAACATACATCTGAGATATTAGGAAATGAACACTGTATTAGAAAATGAAACCAGAAAAAAAAATACCAGGTTCTGATGGCATGTGTAACAAGATATATTTATCAAGTTATCAGCCATAAGCTGAGGTGCTAGGTAAGCTCTTTAGGTAGGTATTAGAAAATAACACATTCCCGGAAAGATGCATAGGATGGAATATTGTCTCAGTTTAAAAGAAAAGTAATTGCAGAAATCCTAAGATGTAGATAATTCAGTTATGATATTTCAATTATGTTTCTGCAAGTTTTGAAAGGGTGAATAACCAAAAATCCTTTATATTTTGTTTACTCTGCATATGTAACCAACTGGTTAAAGGTGGATGCTTATTTACTGTTTCAACAGCTGATAGAAAAATAAACAAAGGTGAGAATACATGCTCTACATTTGCTGTTTGAGGACTAGTCTGTGTTTGATAATCTGAAAAGCTATAAGTTGTGGAAAATCATGTTGGGGGGTCCCCAAGAACATAATACATATAATAGCTTCCCTGCATAATTATGCATGGGCATAGCTTAAATTGATGAGAACAGGGTAGTTAATATGAAAATATAAAACAAATAAGGAAGTCAGTCATGCTGTATTCCTTTCCCTTGCTATTTTTGATCTGTATAGACAACTTGTTTAAAAAGATGAGAAAGGATCTTAAACCAGAATTTATTACATTGAGTGCTCAGACAAAGACTATGCAGACAATAAATCCCTGATGGTAACATCCTATAAATCAGTAAATAGACAGATACACTGCTTGGGGTGCATGTTAGCTCATAATCTGTCCAGAAATGTAAACAAATATCTAAATTAATTATATATGGACCAAATAGAATGGGGAGGGCCAAGAATGTAATCAAACTGGAAGTTAAAGATTGACTTCCCTATCAAGGATTGATATCAGAGTATAGGCAAAGAGAAAGAAATAGGGAGGTCCTAAATGAAAGACCAGCACTGGCAGAGTTTTTAATAGAATCTAGAACAGAAGCTGCTGTTAAAGGGACAATCAGTACAGCATATAAAATATTGTATAAAAATTAATCAGAGGAGCTTAAAAAGGATTGGGAAGAGATATTGGATAAGCAATTCACAAAGAGACAGTGGGAGGATATATGTTTAGTTCCCAAATATGCAACAAAGTCTAGACGATTTAGGATCTTTGCCTGGAAGTGTTTACATAGGTATTTTTATACCCCAAGCAGACTCCAAAGAATTTTTCCTCAGGTGGATAGCAAATGTTGGAGGTATGACAGGCAAGAAAGAGGTAGCTGGGAACATATTTTTTTAGGAGTGTAATGAGCTGGCAGACTTTAGGGATTCCCTGTGGACTGCTCTGTCAGAGATGCTGGGTCAGCAGATTGGATTGACTGAGGAGATGATTTTTTTTTTTTCTTGAGCTATAATACAGAATCAGAATTGCCTAGATGTAATAAAGCCTTGCTGAGTCTAATTATGGTGGCTGCCACAAAAACCATTACTAGAAAATGGAAATCAAAGTCTAGACCAGCTTTACTAAAAGTAGTGAATATAGTAACAGAGATAAAACAACTGGAATTGGGACCTTTAGAAAAGGAAAGGAGCAAACTACATAGGAAAAAAATGGGAATTGTGGGAACAATATGGATTGAGGTTTAACAGGCAGGATCTGAATGAGCCATATAATGCTTAAGTGACAATGACTGGACAGATTTTAAGTGATGTATAATGTTTGCAACTACAGTTATTTCAATGGTGTCTGTGATGTATAAGGTTTGGAACTAAAGTGGTGCTAACATTGTTTTTCATTTATATTAATGTACAATTGTCTGTGTCGTACATGATAATTTAATAAATATGTTTATTGAAAAAAATATATATGGCATTGAGACTAAGAGGAGAAGTAGTTGAACAAGTAAAATATATGACCTAGTTGATGATAATTTTTGCATATGTTGGATCTTGGCTCTGACATACTAAGTAGCGGACAGCAAAAATAAATATATACTATAGTACATAGCATAAAGCAGAATGACTGTTAGACCATTATTTCTATAAATGTAGTCATTGGTAATGTTTGTGCAGAGTTGTGGTCAAACAGTAGCAAACATATTTCTTAAAACCAGGGTATAAATGGTCACATCTCTTGGATGTAAGGTACTGCTACTTCCAGGGGTTTTTCCTGAGGTTTATCTGAGATATAATTTTCAGCTATCTAAAGTAAAGGGTTGAACTATATTCAAATACTAGCAAGGTGGATTCATGTTGTGAAATATAAAATGGTACAGAAATTAAGATAGAAGCACAGAAAGGAAAAATGTTCGGGTTCATGAGGTCTTATCTTTTCTCTCTCTCTCTCTTAAATGTGTCTGTCTTAGGAAAATTTTGTATCTTCTGTCAGTCATACCATGTGCAGGATGCCTCTAATTATGCATATTTCCTTTTCAAACATATACAGAAATGATGGAATATGCGCACATAATAAAGATGAGTAAAGTTATTTTTAATTAATGGTTTCCTTCATTTAATAACATTATGTTCTTTAGAAGTATTCCCCCATAAACACAGAGTCATAGTGTGTGTGTGTGTGCGCGAGTGTAAGCATGCGTCTGTGACCATGTGCATGTACAATATAGATATGCATCTGTAATATCTCTGCATTTGTGCATTTCAAAGTAATTTGTATTGCATTGATTTAATCATATTTCTGTTTGTTGCTGTTCACAAATTGTGCAACAACAGAAGCGCATATCCTGTTTGAAGGGCACTTCAAATTAAAACTAATTAAAGAATCACAAGTATGCAATATGTAAAATACTGTGAAGTTTTTAATTAATCAATTAAAACACAATTTCCATTATTGCCTGAGGTCATAAATATTCATCTCAGCATCAGTGTTAGTATTCATGATGGGTTAAAGGCAACTAATCATCTTCCACTCTTGCTACTGAAGCAGATTTTAAATAATGAAAACATTTTAATTCTCTGAAGCAGTCTATGGTACATTATCATATGTAAAGCTGTACTGAAAAGAACATTCATATGCATACAATGTATCAAATACAACTGCAAACTAGTCCCCTATTAATTTTTATCTGATAATAATGCACCCTAATCCTCTGTTGTGCAGTACTTTTTATAAAATGAGCTTATGGTTTAGTGACAAAAAAATGGAAAAATTCAAGCTTCATAAATACCATAAACTATTTCACTGCTTCACTTTGAATACGCCTTTATCTGAAGTTTGAACATGTTACTGAGCTAGTTTATAGGGTCAGCAATGGTTGCATTAAAGGGCTGTTTAGTATTATTACAAGCTAGTTTCAGAAAAAAAAAATTAAATGTTGGGTTAAGCAAAGCCTTTAGGCTAGGAGTAATGCCTGCATCTCTGGGTTATTACCAATAAATAAGCCTAATTAAATAACTGCTTTGACATATTTTTTACATATGCCCATTTCTGTTTTGGGTGTTACTTTTATCCATACATAAATTTGTTTTAACTTATCAAGAAATGTAGAAGATTACAGCTCTGAGCTGTTAACAAGCTGCTTCCTGTTGTCAAGCGCATAACGTTTGATTACTTCTACCACCATTTGCATGCAATGCTCCTGGGTCATGCGTGAATAGGGTCACTTATCTACTGAGTTTCCTAGCCAATGAATGTACAGAAATGCAGGGCTTAATTCCACCAATCTTTACTAAATCCTTTGAAGATGATTTGCAATAATCTGTGTACAAAAGCATTTTCTTGCCAAGTCTAACAACAGGTGAAATTGCCTTTTGCATATGATTAAACCAGAACCTGTAGAGGAGACTAGGCACATTGCAACAACAGCCATCCTAATCAACCTACTAAACACAGCTGTTTCTGAAAAGTGATCATACACACTAGAGTTAAAAAAAATAGAAACAAAACTGTCTGTGTGATGGCCAGTTTAAAACGTGTACACTACATCTTCCTCCACAAATTGCAGTGCAAAAATGAATGTAATAGTCTGGTCTGTATTAAACATATCAGTCCCCCCTGCATCTGCATGAGATTTTGCATGGTGCTCCAGGTTCCTTCTATATTCTAATGATGTGCTGTAGGTGAGATGGCAATCCTCCAATTTGCCACTGGTGTGCACACCATGTGCTGCAAGTGTGTGTGTGTGTCTCCTGCAGTAGGCTAGCATCATGTAAAAGATTAGTTTCTGTGCCTTGCACCCCGAAGCACCATGATAGACTCTGGTGAGCACCTACTACCCTATCACTATTAAATAGTGCTAATTATATACTTTTTGGACTGAGAATTCCATGTTTCAGATATCTATTGTGACAGTGTATACCCTCCCCTAAAACCTCTGATACTTATTCAATGTTTGCACTGAAGCAGTTTAGTCAAATACTTGTATATCCCTATTAGCTATGTTAGAACAGGACTTATAGCCTTGCAACAGTGCAATACTGCTAACAATAACAGTACAGCATCAAATATTATTGTATGCAAACATTTAAAAATGTTTGTATTTTACTTTTTCATCATGATAACATGCAAAACAAAATGTCATAGTTCTGTTAAAAGGATTGTTTCCCCTGTATGACATGCATTTATATGTAATGTAAAAACAGTGATACTTTTACTGTCTGTTGAGCAACACAACCAATAAATGGCATAATGTTCCTTATAAACCATGTTGCACAAAGCAGTATTATTGTTGGAACCCCAAGGGGACTAGTACTAGAATGCCATATACTGCTTTCTGTAAATATTTTATAACAGAATATTTTACTCCTCTGTTACTATAAAGTACAGTTTAAAATTTCAGTGCTCTAATCAGGTCTCCCTCCACCATCAGGCATATCTGAACAGGTCTTGACAGAAGCAGAGTAATGTTATGTTGCTGGCCATATATTTTCCATATTTTTGTTTTTACATTTTTAAAGTATAATGTTAAATGTTGGTTTCTGCAGATGCTTTGAAATGTTGCATCTTGCTTTGCAGTACAACTATCAATGTGTGTCCTTATTTTGTGTTTCATTTTAATTGTGTATTACTTCTCTGTTGCTAAAAAGTGCTATGGAAAATATCACAGCTTTGTTCGGGGTCTCCTCATATTACACCTGTATTAACAAAACCATAGTCAAGCAATAGCTCTGTGTTATTAACCATATGTGCATCATGTAAATAAAACTGATTGGTAAAATGCCACAGCACCTGCAATTCCATCATGTTAACTTATAAAGCAAAATGTTGCAGTTCTGTTATCTCATCATAGTAGGTATTGCTATAAAATAGTGCTATGCTGCTAATAATCTGTGTTCCAAGAAATTATAAAATGCAAAGCAGAATGTCACAGCCCGACAGGGAAAAGTGCTAGAATGTCAAATGCTGATTTCTAGAATTAGTTTATTACTGTTAATTGTAATCCCCTCTCTTATTATAAAATGAAATAGAAAGTGTCAGAGCTCCAATCTAGACATTCCCTTGCCATTAGCCATTCCAGAATAGAGATGGTCAGCAGCACACTAATGTATTGCTTACAGTGTGCACCCCATCTTTTTTATGCAATAGTACATTGTTAAATGCTGGTATCAACGGACATGTTGCAATGATGTATCTTGCTTTATTTTAGAACTCCATGCCAGTCTTGCTATATGTCTCATTTTAACAGTATAAATTACTTCTTCAGTAATACAAAATACAATACAAACTTCTGCAGCTGGAATCAAAAACCCATACAAATGTCACAGCTCCAGTCAGTAAACTGAGGTCTGCCTATTTCAGAACTGTGTTTATTACCAATGAACAGTACTATCTGTTAACAATGCACATTCTTTTTTTAAAAGGTTTGTATTAGATTTTTACTAAACAAATTGATAATGACAATAATTGTATTTAGAAATTTGTGAGCATAAGAAAAGAACAATATGAATAAGAACAAACAAGAACTATTTACAAGATTGTCTGTTAATGAAGATTCTCAAAAAATTCCTATACATTATAATTGATATGAGTATAGCTATTTTTGTTTATCAAGCAGCTCCTTGAAATTTTTTTATGTAAGGTTGTGCTTCAGGGCTGGTAACTCGGCACGTAAACTGCACTGCTGCCTGCAGGAGATTGAGCAAAAGACATTACCTAGACAAGACCTTATGGATGTTCCCTTGGATGATGCCGAGGTGACATACTATGTGGAAGGCTCATGCAGGAGGGGTCCTACAGGACAGATCCTAGTGGGGTATGCAGTCGTTTCCGATACTGAAACTTTAGAAGCAAAATCTTTACCACACAATTTATCTGCACAAGCAGCAGAGTTGATTGCCTTGACAAGGGCATGTACCTTAGCAACAGGTAAGAAAGTAAATATTTATACCGACAGTCAGTATGCTTTTTCTACTGTACATGTTTTTGCGCAGCAGTGGAAAAATAGAGGAATGATAACATCTACTGGTCAACCAATTAATCATGCGCAATTCATTTTAGATTTATTAGACTCTATTCAGTTACCTCAAAAAGTAGCTATTTGCAAATGCGTAGCTCATACCAAGCAACAGGATAGAATTTCAAAAGGTAATGTGCGGGCTGATACAGCTGCGAAACAGTCAGCTTCAGCCTCAGAAGCTTTTCTTTTGAGTGAGGAATTACAACCCTCTGAGATTTTAGATTCAGAAATGTTAAAAACAATGCAGACACTTACTACAACTGTAGAAAAACAGAAGTGGATAAAACGAGGAGCAATCCTTGAAAAGGGACTGTACATCTCCAAGGAAAAGAAACCAATTTTGCCATCTAACTTGTTTAGATATGCAGCTTTGTTGAGCCATGGGCAGAGCCATGTCTCAACAGGGGAATGGTACAGTTAGTGAATCGAGTGTTTACAACATATGGATTTACAAATTCCAAAAAAAATTTTTGTGCAGTATGCCATGTTTGTAACAAGCATCATGCACAAGGGGCATTGAAGCCTAAGCAAGAGAGTTTCCCTACACCACCGTATCCGTTTCATACTATTTGTATGGATTTCATAGAACTGAATAAGTGCGAGAATAAAAAGTATTGCCTTATCATTATAGATATGTGTTCTAAATGGGTGGAAGCTTTTCCAACTAAAAATCCAGATGCAGCTACTGTTGCAAAGGTCCTTGTTAAAGAAATTATACCCAGATTTGGCATACCGGAAAAGATTTATAGTGATAATGGTACACATTTCGTGAATCAAACAGTGCAACAACTTAGTCGTTATTTTGGGATATCATTAAAAAATCACTGCGCTTACCACCCCCAATCTGCAGGATTAGTTGAGAGGCATAATGGGGTGTTGAAGAATAAGCTTAGGAAGTTGATGAGTGAGACACAAAAGAACTGGGTGCACTGTTTGCCTCTAGCACTGTTGAGCATGAAAACTGTTCCAAATGCAAAGGGATTAACTCCTTTTGAAACTTTGTTTGGGAGGGCATATTATACACCTCAGTGGAAACCTCTTATGTCTGCAGAGCAATAGGTTGACAGTTCACTTGCAGGGTATATGAGATGACTTTTGATTAACAAACTTTTGCAGTTAAATTCTGTTTCAGATAAAGAGCAACCAAAATTGGAGGCACCTGTAGCCCCAGGCACCTGGGTCTGGGTGAAGATTGTGAAGCGAAAGAACTGGAGTTCTCCAAAGTGGGAAGGACCGTACCAGGTACTACTGTCGACACCCACTGCAGTCAAGATCATGCAGCAAGTTTCCTGGATTCATTTGACGCACTGTAAACTGGTTAAGAACTTTGAATTGGACTAAAACTTTGTTACTGTTGTACAACGAGAACATAATGGCCAGGTACAGAGTAAATAAAGACATTGAGCAAACTCAGAAAACTTGTATGATCATTTTGATAACTATGCTAATCACATTTTTCTTTTTGTTGTGGCCACTCCTTTTTCCTGCCACAAAAGTTGAACTGATTAAACATAATGAACCAAACATAGACTGGCATCTGAACTTTAACTGGCATCTGAACTTTAACACTTATCAGGCAATTACAAGTGTGTATGCTGAGACTTTTAATGTTTCGAACTGCTGGGTCTGCACGGCCATACCAACAGCATACGGGGGTTTATTGATGGCTTCTATCCCCCTAGGGGTCAATGAGACCTGGGAAAATCTGGTTTTTGACACAGTTGCTATTAAAGCACATGATAAGGTAGCACTGTATTTGCCTGTAACACAAAAAGGAATTGTATGTTTTTACAAAAATTATACCATCCAAGTGGGATGGAGCAAGTGTAATGTCACCATACAGTATAAATGTTATAAAAAAGCAAATGATTTAGGTGGATCTTGTAGTACAGATTATGACTAATTTTTGAAATCTATGCATAAGACTCTTGATCAGGTACAACGTAATCCTGTACTTTTTAAACAGTTATCTGTAATAGATAGGAAAATGTTTCATGCAGGGCAGTCATTTCATAACAAAGTAACAACTAAAGTAGAGGACTGTTATTTTGTGTGTGGTAAAAAGGCATATAAATGGTTACCTGAGAATTGGTCTGGCAGTTGTTTTTTGGGATACCTGGTCCCGGGCCATCCAACACACTGCAGTTTTGCCTCAGGGAAATATTCAAAATACCCAAGATGTGACCAAAAAGACTTAAGAAACCTGAGAATCCAGTGGGACAGATTGAAGCGGGCTGGAAAGACCATTGTAATGTGTGAACCAAACTTGCGCACATGGACTTGAGTAATGCTGTCATATCCTGGGCAGGTATATTACCTGCATACGGTGCAGTTAAATCGATATGGGAGCTGTGAAAACTGTCAAAACTTCTCGAAGTAATGAGTAATGCAACTTTTTTTGCTCTTAAACTAATAACTGATGAACTGAATGCCATGAGAACTGTAGTACTCCAAAACCGAATGGCTCTTGACTTCACCCAAGCGGCGAGGGGTGGGACGTGTGCTTTAATCAAAGAAGAATGCTGTGCGTTTATTCCTGATCATCAGCATGAGATTAACGATCATCTCGAGGTGATTCAGCAAGTGTCGGCCATGACCAAACCAGGCCCAAACCCTCTGACGGATTTTTTCCAGAATGTATTTGGGGGGTGGGGTTCCATCCTAATGAACATACTAATTGCCATTGGGGTAGGATTACTCCTAATAGGAGTTTGTGTTTGTTGTGGAATCCCCTGCATGAAGAAATTAATCAAAGAATTCATAGATATATCAGTATCTGAGACTATGCATCAAAGTACTGAATTTGAAGAGCTGCTAGAATGCGAAACACTTTCATAAAAGTTTAAACTGAATGACTTTCTTAACTGCAAATCCTGATTGGAAGAGGTTAGGAAAAGAAGCAAACTGTTTATTCTTTTTTGAAAATAGAATTAAAAAGTATTAACAGGAGGGAAATGTTAGAAAAATATGTATTAATGTGTGTATGCTTAATGCCAATTAATAATCAAAAGAATTAATATGCTTTTCATTCTATTTTACATGCACTGTGTTATATATAAACTGAGTTTCATATGAGACTGAAAAAGATGCTTTTTGAAAACTGCAGTATGCTTTCTGAAACTTGCAAGATGCCCTCTGACCTAATAACTGCTAGCACAGCAATATTCATGTTTATGCCTTTTGGAAATGTACTTGAGAAGCAGGTGCTTATCTGCTAGGTCAGGAGCGAATGAATGAACAATACTATATTCTGTAAATGTAATGATTTTAAACAATCAGCTCTGTTCGAAGCATGAGAACATGTGCAGCTACAGTAGCTTAGAGATAAAGTAGACAAAGGATTATTAGAGAAATGAACTGTTAGCATTGTGCTTGAATTAGCCAAAGTACCTTGAATGGTAACATAACATGTATCTAACTGGTAGTAATCAAGGCCATGTTGTTTTCCTCAGGAAGTTTCACATAAAAATTGATAAATCAGCAGAAATTCATGGGAATGATGGTCAACAGATGATGATGAAAAAGGTGGTAATCTGTTACGTCAGCTTGGTAGGCCATGTCTAGTTAGAGAATGTATAAAAATGAAAGTTTTTCTTGTTTCTAGTTAGACAAACTCTGTAATAGCACGTTTTTGTCTCCTTGCTGCAAGATTAAAGTGCCTTAACATGAACCTATCGTGTTTTGATCATTTTTAAAGTATATTTTTCCTTTGACAATTTCATTATTTAAATGTTAACTTATTTTACTTGTATGTGTCTGATGAAGTTCGACTTCAATGAATTACTTCAATAAAATGTCTTTTTTGCATCCAGTGTGAGCCGTCTTTGATGTTCAACAATTTTTGGATTGTTTTGTGTTTCCTGAGTGTGTTTTCTGGGCTCACCGGATTCTCATTGATTAGACAACACATCGGTTGTCACTTTTGGGCATTCGAACATAAATAATATGGAGGAGATGTCCCAACCAACTGGTTCTACTGATTCTACTGGTGATTTCATTATTTTAATTCAAAAGCTTATGGATAAAATGGACAGATTAGAGCATTCTCAATTATCGGTTCACCCTTTACCTAGTACTTTGGATTCACCTGGGACCCAGATGAGCCTGGCCAGTATGAGTGGACTGTACTCACAAAGGGACTCTATTTCTGGTCAGTTATACCGCACTGGTTTACAGGTCAGTGGTTCTTCTCATAACAATGTTTTAACAAGGGCACAGCTACAAATGTTGTGAACAGTTGCACTGACTATTTTACTGGCCTGATAATAAATATTCTCTTAGTGCAGAAACAAGGGATGACAATGTTCACTTTTCTCTTAATAACAACTTGTCCCAATTTGATAGATTGATTAAAAAAAAATAAATAAATAAATAAAAACTGCAAATGGACAATAGCTACTTAATGCATAAAGAAGAAAATAGTGCCTAAAGGGTTATGCATGTAGCGTTACCCCATTGGACTTATAGCCAACTCTCCTTTCCACAAAGATTTAACCAAACTGTTTGATCGGTTTGGTTTTGAGTATATGGACATGATAATTAAGTACAATGATGAACAACTTAACATTTTGGGTCAGGAGGCAAAAACATTGGACAACAGATTCACACAGGATCCACTGTTTTCTGCTAACAAATTTGAATATACTCACATCTTTTGCTCTATTGAAGAGCAAATTAATGCAATTAAAAACAGGAAAATGAAAAAAATTGTGAGGGATGAGAAAGATTATAACTAACTGTGCATAACCTCCACCCCCTCCCTCCCAGGAATGGACTTCTAACAACTTGGCCACCAACGGACATGATCTGGATGATAACTTTGATGGCCATGAATATTATAACAGTAACAATGATAAGCCTTTTTTAGACAAAGACTGTTCTGCTCTGAGGAGATTGGAATGGATAAGAAGTTAACAAACGGAGAGAGACCCTCACCAAGGAAGACAGCAGAATGACAATTACCAGCAAGGGAACAACAGATGGAGCAAAGACACTACAGGGGTGCTTGGAGGGGGAAACGAGGGAGGAATTAATCTCTGAGAGACTTTTTTGTGTAGAAATGCACACTTGTGAAGTTTTGCTACCCCCCATCTGTACATTTCAACACTGAAGGGGATTTCAAAGTGTACAACTATACGAATGTTGACATTAATGTACACTTGTGTAATTTATTAGCTAAAAGTTTTATCTACATGCCTAACAAGTCTGCCAATGTGGTACACACCATATTAGATTTAAAACAGTACACCAGAAAACAATCTGAATCTGTTATTCCAAGGTGTTGACAACATCATACACCTGTTAAAAGTATCTAGTACATACAGTACTCCCATTTTACCTATTTTAGACACCTTTGAACATGTGTGTGAGTTGGATATTAGAACACACTGTGAGAAATTTTAAAAGAACAATGTAAAAATCAACCTCTGTACCGAAGAGGTCATAGAACTAGAATATTTTCTTCTAATACCAACTTAAGAGTAATGAAACCTGATAAAGGGGGTGGTGTCCTTATGTGGAAGCATGACTATGTTAGGAAAATGAAAGAAATTTTGGATACAGCTACTTATACCCACTGTTCACTTAATTAATTGAATGGTGCATACTGTAGGATTAGGGGTTACCTACAAGACCTCTTTATAGATGGTCTGATTAGTGTGGAAGAACATAAATTTTTAACTAATTACCCGATTACCCCTACCATATTTGGTGTACCAAAGATCCACAAGGACATACACCAGCCCCCTTTATGTCCCATTGTAGATGCCAGAGGCTCTATTACTCACCCACTGGCAAAAGTTTTAGATTTGGAAGTAAAGGATTTGTTAAAATCTGAGCCACTACTTTGTATTGACTCTTGGGACTTCCTGAAGAAAATTACGTCAGTAATCTTTAATGAAAGTTACATATTCATTACAGTTGATGTAAAGGACCTCTTTATGGTCATTCCACATGACTTAGGGACACGATGGTTTTGTGAATATTTGGTAGATAAAGGGACATGACAGGACAGAATTAATATGCTTGAACAGTTACTTGACATGGTCCTAAAGAACAATTTCATTCTATTTGAAAAGAACTATTATGTCCAAAATGAGGGTGTAGCAATGGGTGCAGCATGTGGGGGCATGTATGCTAACATTGTTATGTTAGAATGGGAGAAAAAATTCTTAACTCCGCATTCTTTTCTTTTTGTCATATGTACACCCATTTTCTGGATGGCATTTTTATCCTTTGGGATGGACCAAAACAGCAAATTGGCCCTTTCCTTGAATACATCAATAGTTCAACTTCTTTTCTAAGATTCACTCACTCCATAAGTGAAACACAAACAGCCTATTTGAATATATTACTTAAGAAAGACACCTTGAACAAAAAGTTTACATACACATTCCAACAACATTTTACATTTTTCAAGTTGTCATCCCTTTACACAAAAAAGAGGTGTCCTGAAAGGTCAATTTGTTAGAGCTGCCAGAATAACCACACTAAAGGGGAGTTTTTTAAAAGGATGTCACAACCGGAGTAAAATGTTCCTCAAAAGAGGTTACCCACAATGCCTGGTTGGCAATGTCAAAAATGAGGTTATTATTAAAAGAGAGAGTGGCCACTTCATCCTTGTGGGGACCCCCTGGTTTCTAACAACACTACTATTATTTCACATGAACCCATTCTACAAACATACGGTTCAGTTATAGACAAAGAGGACAATAATGTTTTTAGATCTTGCTTTCTCACTACTTTTTCAGTTGATGCATATGACATCAAAAACATTTTGGAAAAGAACTGGAAACTTCTGACAAGTAAAACAGACTTGAGAAGGAATTTAGGTAATAGACCTACCCGTGTTTTCCAAAAAGGACAGAATATTAAGTCCCTTTTAGAACACCAGGATATACCACAGAGGTCAGGTTACATGTACAAATGTAGTTCATGTAAATTTTGTTCTTACATACTATACTACTAGAGGGGAATGAAACAACTATTAATGGCATGAGATTAAAGATTAAGGACAAATGTAGTTGTAATTCCAATAAAGTAGTGTATTGTGCCCTCTATGAGTTTTGCCCATGTTTCTATATAGAAGAAATGGAGTGGAAAATCAAAAATAGAATTGGGGAACACCTCCAAAACATTAGAGATCATTGTGTAGTAAATGCCTTGGCTAAGCATGTTAATCAACATATTGACCATAAATTTAGGTTCATAGTTTTGAACACTATATCCCCCTTACTAAGAGGAGGTGCATAGACCTACTTGTTAGAAAAAGCCGAATTATGCTGGCAGATTAGGCTTGATTCCACTCATTGGCCAGGCCTAAATGAATGTTTATCTATCACTAGCCTTTTGATATTAAAGGCTTTGAAAAGATAACACTTCAAATTATTTTAACACTGTGACCATACAGATCACTGGTTAGGATGTTACTGCCACTTTCTAGACTTGACCCACTGACCTGTACCTGCTATGTTTTCCATATGACAATATTTACTATTTCACAATACACTTTTATATGACAACATATTTTTATATGACATGAATTCTTATTTACATTTTTATATGACATTATGTTTTATGTAATATTTTCACATGAGACTGTTTACAAAACACTTTTTCAAAAGACATTTCTCCTATAGAACAGAACACTGGGAATTTCTACTAGGATGTCATTGATGGGTGTCATTTTTAACAAATTTGTTGGTGGAAAAAGGTGCCCTGTGTTGATTTTTTATCTATTATTTATTCATTTTTATAGATACAAACTTAATCCATAAGCTTTTTGTACTTGGATACCATTTCCCTTTAAACACGCTAGAGGAAATGATGTAATGAGTATTTCATTATTTAAATGTTATCTTATTTTACTTGTGCTTGTCTGATGAAGTTTGTTCACAAAGTTTAATTGGGGATGATAGCACTTACAAGCTTCAATGTATTACTTCAATAAAACGTCTTTTTTGTATCCGGTGTGAGCCATCTTTGCTGTTCAATGGTTTTTGGATTGTTTTATGTTTCCTATTTCTACTACATGGAGTCAAAAACATTAGTAATGTCTAGACTAATTAATGTTAGATTCTCTTTTGTTTTGTTTACATAGTCAGTTACTGTGATTATTCTTTTGATAGTGTCATAAGTATTTTTATTTAGATTAAAACCAGATTGATTCTCATTAATCACAGAAGGTAGAATATGTTTTAATATATTAGTAGGAATTGCCATGAATAATTTATAATCTACATTTACCAGTGAAACTGGTCTTTACAAAGATAATTCAGTTGGATTTTTTTTAGTTTTTAAAACTGGAGAGATAAGAGTATATTTCCAGGAGGGAGGAACTTTTGTTAAGTCTGACTATAGAAAAAAAAACTTTGTGTAATATGTTTAAGGCTTCTTTAGGTAGTAACCTGTACAGTTCTGGTATAACTCCATCAATACCTGGTGCTTTGTTAGGTTTTAATTTGTTAATCTGAGTTTGAATTTCAGACATTGAGGCAGGTTTATCAGTTAACTTCACTTGGTCATCAGATTATTTATTTTTTATATTTTTTATAAAAGTTTTGATTATCCCTTCTGAGTCTATTACATTATATTGATTATTTTTATTGTAATAATTTCTAAATTCTTTTAAATATCTTCTATTTCTATCACTTTTTCTTTTTCTCTTACGTGAATAAATCTCCTTTACACCATTAGACTTACTAAATAGTTTTGTTCTGTTAGCTATCTTATGCATTGATTTTGGGTTAATAGATAAATAAATTCTTAAACTTTTCAAGATTAAGTCTAGTTTTATGATTTAAAATGTCCAAATACTTATTAGGTAGATTATTAATCTCTTCTGTTATTATTGTTACCTGTCTGATTTTCCAGTTTTAGTCTAAGTTTTTCTTGCATCTCGTACAGTTCTTTGTCCCATTGTTTTTTTTCTTTATTGATAGCCAATTGGTGACTAACAAAAATATATGCTTTAAGTTCATCTTATCGACAGAGTTCTGAAATATCTCCTGTATTGTTAATTTCTATAAAAGAAAGAATTTCTTTAATAAACAGTCCTTAACATCCTTTAAACAAGTTATATATGCCGGTATCATCCTGATCTTAATGTTATTGTTAGAGTTTACAAACAGCTCAAAAGTGATTGCATTGTGATGTCATTAAAGTGAGCAAGATAGCATTTTAACTTCCCCTAGTTTATCTATCAACTCAATGGAGATGTATACTCTTTCAGTTCTGGACTGTGTTCTATGTCTATGTGAGTAATGAGTAGATAAAACTGATTCTGGATCTGAGAAATCATTTAGGTCCCTCAGGTGAAATAGTTCAGTGAACTTTAACAGTGCCTTTGCTGATGCCTGTATTTTCTGTTTACCTGTTGTATTAGTATCCTTTGGTGGCAATATACAATTAAAATCTCCTGCTAGTATGATGCTGCCTTTTGAAATTTGAATTACTTGTTCTAGAAGTTTTTCAACAGTATTAATTCCTATTCCAGAATCCAGTAAAGTTAATGAGTTAATATTTTCTTATTATATTCTAGGGTAACAGAACAAAGCATACCTTTATCATTCATATGCGTGTCAATGATTTTAGGCACAGGTAAAGAATTTTTCCCATAATATAGCAACTCCTCTTTTTTTATTATATTGTGAAATAAATAATACAGAGTAATACTTAGTATTAAGTATGTCTTTATCTTCTGTCAATAGGTGTGTTTCTTGTAAAAAATAGCTTGAGAATTAAATAATTTCAAATATTTGTTTAGACTACCCCTCTTGCAACTGTTATTTAATCCATTAACATTTATGGAAATACAATTAATAAATGTAATTTGTCATACAGGTGAACACTGTACATGTAACACTCTTAAAATTAACTATATGGACCCGGTTTAGTATCTCTTCTTGGTTAAAGAACTGCTTATTAATAGTCATACTGACATTAATACTTAAAAGTTTAATTAGATAGATAATGATTGCTACTGTAGATGCAAACAGGAAAAAAAAATGTTTAATGTAACTAAACACTTACTTTTAAAATCCTTCAAACCCCTCATGGAGTCTAACACTACCTGCTTGAATAGTTTAACTATCCAAGCAAACCAGGGTTATCTACTGTTTTAAAAAGCCCAAACCCCTCTTCTTCAATTAAACAAAATTGTCATTAACAGCAAAGTGAACACAAGTCTGTATCCTTTAAACCCATTATATATGTGTGAAAAATAAGAGAAGTATTATATTTCCCAAGGTTGTTGTTTAACTTACAAATTCCTCATTTTTATATGGTCATTAAACCACTAAGAGATCAATAAAATGTCTTCTTATTGTTTGATAACTATATACAATCTTGAATCTCATCTACTGTCATCTTGAAAAGGTGAGAAACTGCTGTACTGCAGTTAAAGATTCCAATTACGTGCCTCACAAAAAGATCAATTTCCTTCCTGAATCATCTATTTTCATTCAGTGAAAATATAATAATAATAATAGATAAACAGATGTCATGAAACATTTAAACAATAATGTATTGCTATTTGTGCTCAGCAGTTTACTTTAACACATTAACACATCTTATGTCCTTCCTATTAAACATAATTTGTTTTTTCTTTGTTTTGTATATAACTTCAAGTGTAATGACAACATACTCATGAAATTAACAACAAGCTTTTAATAAAATGGTTGCCAATGTCATATATATGCTCACATCACTATTAATGTAATGCTTCTATGAAACACCCTAATATGTACATTCAAATATAGTCTTCAAGAAATTAACTCAAGAATATATCACAGTACATGCAACGTTATTTTGTTTTCCTTATTAAATGATAAAGAGCAACACTTCTGACAGATCTTAATGTAAATATAACATTCATCAAATCTTTGGTTTGCATGCTTTGCATAGGTTTCTCATCATTTGTCTTATGTAACAAACTGTACTGCTTTATATAACAGAAATGGTATGTCCATATGCTTATTTTTCATTCAAAAAATATATAAAAACTAATCATCTAGAAAGAGAAAAAAAAACTTTTGATATCCTACTATATCATAGTGACTTATATTATTACTCTACAATGCCTTGACAGTAAAATAAAGCTTAGATTTTAATTTAAGTTGGCCAGAAATCACAATTGAAGTGTAATATTGTATTCCCCATTCACAGTCTTATGGTTTAATTGATTTTGTTCAAATGAGAACATAGTGACATTTGAGGTTAATGCATTTTTCATAGGTTCCACCAACTATTTAAATTAACCTTCTAAAACTGTCCACCAATCAAAATCATAAACTGTAAACTGCCCTGATTCTTTGCATGGTGGGAAACTTCACAAAGCTGAAGCTGTTTACCAGAGAAAGCTTCAAGTATTAAGTAAGATGAGAATGCTCTAGCACTAGAGAGAAAAAAAGAATGCTTCTACTTTTTACAAATACATTTTGTAAACAGACATTTTTCTCCAATTCTCTGACAGAGTTTCATCTCATTGTCAAGTCTAAGAAATACACATAACAGATCTATAAGAAGAGATTATTTTATATCTATTCCAAGCATCACAACCCCTTCATTTGAGAACTATAATATGAAATATATCCACAGAGAATGGAATAATCCCCCTCCCTCCCAAAAACAAACACATAGCAATTCATCTGGTAAGGCACAACACCTACACATTATCAATGTCCATGCATTAATAAGGTAAATGCCTTTTAGGTTATACTATTAGTAATGGTAAAACAACTCATCAAATGTTACACTGAATTATAGTCAGGCAGGGCCACATCAACATTCGTAAAATATGTTTGTCTATTTATCCCCGGTGGCATTTTTTGCTGTTAATGCTTTTAAAACACAAAATGCCACTTGAAGCACAAGCCCCTTTTTAGTAAATAATTTCCCATTTATGGGAATAAGACAACTTAGAGAATTAGATATGTAAAGTAATGTAATCAGACTCAGTGTAACTACAACTGACACACAGACACAAAGCATGCATTAGCTTAATGGCAGCCAACTGTGAATGCAACAACACAGTGTAAATTTTGGTATAGGGGCTATATGCTTCTTTTAAATAGGGATTGAGACTAAAATGACCTAATAATACTTTGTTATAACATATCAAGAAAGTATTGGTTGTTTATAAATTAGGCAAGTATAGCATAACAAGGTTAGGTTACCATGTAATAGCAGACTTCTTGTTGATTTTCTGACTTCTGTTTATGTTACAGATGAGTATGAGATCTTTTCCAGTATTGTTTTAAAAAATATGAAGATTAATAACAGACACATTTAGATAAGAAGAGCAATATTTAGCATTTTATTTACTGTATATATAAATTAAGAAAACAGTCATTTCTCTCAATTTCTTCTTTTCATGTATCTTTCAACCATTTCTTTGCTTGTCTCTTCAAGGATATAATGGACCAATTCATAAATTGTGTTTGCTCTAATATTTTGTTAGTTTTTTTGATATGACAATGCACGGTGCAGATCTTCAAAGAGTTCAGTTTCATCTGAAAGGAAACTCTTTAATCTTGCAAGAAGCAATATATCTACTTTTATTTGTTTTTTCTTAAGTTCTTTAATAAGAGGAAGAAATTCTTTTCTCTTGGATATTACTGCTGCAGTATAGTCATTGTCAAAACAAATGTTACATTCATCTATTTTGAATGGTGATTTAGCCCAGGCAGCCTTAAGAGCAAGTGAACAAGTTCTTTATCTTGAGAGGAAAAAAGTTTAATAATAACAGACCTTGGAGAAGTTTTTTTTTTTTAATGCAAGAGTAACGAAGGATCTATGTGCTCTCTCTGTTCTGAATGAGAATGCTTCTGGTAAGTCTAAAATTTTAGGGATCCAGGAATATAAAAACATCATATTACTACCTTCAGTTCTTTCAGGTAATCCAAATATATGGATGTTATTCCTGAGAGATCTGTTTTTGAGGTCCTCAATTTTGGCTAGAAGAAGAGTATTTTGCTTTAACAGGAACTCAATATTATTTCCATCCTAATTCAGTCTTCCTTCTATGTCATTTAAAGAATCTTCAGTGCCTGATATCTAGGTCTTCTACAGCTGCAGTGCTTCATTGATCTCTTCCATTTGTTTGGAATAGTTCTGTTCAAAATCCTCAATTTTGCTGTCCAATTTATCTATCTTAAGTGAAAATTCTTTAATGTTAGTATTGAATGAATCTCTTTTTTAAGTACAGAATCTTGTGAAGTTACCTTTGTATGACTCATTATAAGGCTGGATACAATGATGAATATTTCTCCTAAAGAATTTGACAGGAAAATAATGGAATAAGTAAAAATGTATTTGATGAAATCCTCAAGCACTGCAACATTTATTGTAATTCACTCAATTAAGTTGGTTAGGATTGTTTCAAAATATAATTTCCTGGCAGAAATATATGTTGAAACAGAGCAGGAGAAACGTCCTGCTACCCTAGTTGCATCCTGGCCACACCCCAAACAATGCATGTTCTGACTAATAAAACTACAAAATGGTGTTACAATTCTAGTCTATCTATCACAGTAATATGCAGTGGAAAATGTCACAAATCTGATATTTTGCTTATTTACACACAATAGTGTCATGTTCCTAACATTTTTTACTTGTTATAAAGTGCAAAGCACAATGTTAAAGCTTCAGCTGAAAAAGTAGTTCAGTGTAAAATGCTGCTCATTTATGTCCCACTTTTTTGTAATTCACTACTACATTGTTGACCTTTAACCTCTGGTGACATCCAAATTTGAGGTAAAAGTAGCATCCCAGGCTAAGAAAAATCACAAGACATTCTTCAGCTATGTCCAAAACATCAAAGACAATACACAACAGTGTGCAGAACTGATTGTAAATACAGGCACCTATACTGAGCCAGAGGATATAGTATATCTACTGGCCAATATATTCAATTCCAATTTTATGCCACTTTTTCTACCCAGATGCCTCTCAAGAAATATTCACAATGATAGCTCGCCCAACTATCAATAGGGAATAGGTCCACAATGCACTGTCCAAGGCCCAAAACACTATATCTGGTATGATCTGATAACATTCCAAGATATTTCCTTAACAGCATCCAACATGACCTACTGGGGCCAAATGATTCATTATCCAATCACAGCCTCCAAGCAGACTTCATACTAAATGAATAGAGAACTGCAACGGCATGAAGGTAGTCATCCACACACCAGGGAAACTACCTACCCATAAGCTTGACTAGTCTTATGTGTAAGGCCATGGAAAGAATAAAAATGGACATGATAAATATTGACATAGGAAACCTTCAGACATTGGATCGAACCCAGTTTGGTTTTGTCAAAAAGACAGGGCATGCGTACTCAGTCTCGTGGACTTCATTGAGATGGTCACCAAAGCAAAGTACATGTGTAAAATGGTGCATACTGTCTGTCTTGTCCTGGCCAAAGCATTTGACAAAATACTCCACTCAGGTATTTTAGACAAGATCACAAAATTAGGTAAAAACTCCTACATCACTTGCTGGATAGCCAGCTGTCTCACATATAAAACAAAAGAAATTAGGATAGGTGAGTCTATCTCCACATGAAGGCCAGTCACTAGCAGAGTCCCTCAGGTCTCAGTTTCAGTGCTGGGATTGCTTCTTTTTGGTATCTGCTTCTCTGAAGTCAAGGCCAATATCCAGGGCCACTGGCTGACCAAGTCTGCAGATGACTGCAGCCTAGGTACAGTCATAGAATTCCCCAAAGATACAAGCTTCCTCCAAGAAAGCCTGACACAGACTAATAACTGGTGCCAGAGTCACAGAGTAAAACTTAATGCCAAAAAATGCCCAAAAATGTTTTAACAAAGATAATCACCCCTGAAAATGACTGTATTAATATACATTCCTAAGAGATGACCCTGTGGTCATGGGTCTGGGAACACATAGACAGTAACTTGGCCTTTGACCATCATGTGTCTACTGTACTAAAGAAATTATTCTGCATTGCACAACTTATAAGTAAGGATATGGCATGTAGCTCCAAGGATGTCATTGTCCCATTGTACTTTACTTTCATTAGGTAAATCGTTCAGTACAATACCATCTTTGGTATGTACCTGACCAGGCATGTGCAACAACTATTACATCCACAGAGGTTCCTCACAAAAGAATACTTGGTATATACAAAATTTCTTATACAGACTGCCTCAAAACCTTATTCTTGGTACTTGGTCTCCTACACACCTTTGAGAGGTGAGCTTTGCCTGTCCTTCAATGCATCTTTTGACCCAGCTGTTATGAACCTGTTGCACATCCACAAAACAAATGACATTAGAAGCACCCGACCTAGAAATCTAAACCTCATCTGCAACATAAATAAGAAATGTTGTAAGGACAGCTACATGTCTCACTGGCTACCCTTTCTCTGGAAGATGCTTCCCATCCATGTGAATAAGAATTCCTACCTGCACTTATTCAAGTGCAACTTTGAGCAGTGGATGGGTAATCATAAATGTACCCCTGGTCTGCCACCTATGCCTTTATTAGAAAGGAGGAGCTTATACATGCTTGATCACCCATACCAGAGCTATACCACCAACAAAACGAGGGGTATCAAAACCTGTCAGATATATTTTGAAAGCATGGCTAGGCCTAAAAAGGCTAAAATTTAAAATTAAAAAGTTAAAATTTAGGGTCATTAACCTGGTAATTACCTATGAACCTATTCTCTATTCCAGTGATGTTATTTTGTTAACAATGTGTGCCCCCTGATTTATTTTGAATAGGTCAAGATACTTCTGCATTGCTGTATATTGCAAAATGTAAAACTTCACAGCTCTAAACATCAGCTCCTCTATGTTACAACTCAAGTTGAAGAAGCATTGTTTGAGCACTTTAGGATTTACTTATAATCAGAGGATAGTGGTATGCAGTTAATAAAGTGTGTTCCAGTTGATAAAATACAAAGCTGAGTGTCACAACTCCAGTCTTGTATCATAACAGCATGCAATGCAAATGTCACAGTCCAGTATATCAAAATAACATTTATCATACAATGACATTATAATGGTAATAATGTGTTTTATTTTTTCTGGCCATTTGAAAATGCAAGACAGGAGGTCATAGCAACGGTGGAAAAAGTACCATGATACCAATTTTAATATCATGAATTATTCTAATATACTGTATGTTGTTTTTGTTATCCATTTGGAATTCCTGCCCTCCATCAAGTATCTCAGAATAGGGCTTGTCATTGCACAGTATGATTATGTTACTATGAATGCAAGTACTCTCTTTAATTCAACAATTCAGTTGTTAAAAGTTGTTTTACACATACATTTTAAAATGCTTTATGTCACAGCTCCACTCCAATAACATTGTGTTACTGACAATGTATATATTCCCTGGGATTCAAGAAACTCGGCACAAGGATGGTTTTAGCCCTGCGCCGAGTGTCCTCATGACAGATGGTGCAGCAGTGCCATATGAATATGTATGAGGGCATGCCGCCGCACCCTCCACATGCACAGGTAATATGTGCAAGTGCAGGGGGTGGGTACAAGTGCTCTATGGAGTCATAAACATGCCCCGACAGTTGCACAACCTACTATGCTTGCTATTAAAGCCTGCCTCTAATAGTAAGTCAGTAATTCAGTGTCCGTGGATAACGAAATGTATGCTAAGCATACAACAGTGTCCACGAACAGCAAAATAAAATCGAAGTAGTAAACACACAAGCGCGTAGTGGAATGTTGAGCCCCGTGCCTCAAACTTTCACAATTAGATTCCCCGTGTCCCTATTATACATTTGTATTGCTGCAATATCGAAGGTGTAAGCAAAGCGCAGCATGTTTGCACATCGCTGCCCTCCGCTGAGTGTAGCTTACACATCAAAATTATTCAAATAGAGAAAAACATGTGGAATCACCGTAAATGTCACTAGTGTACTGTTTAGAGCATCCGCCTAATGAACAGGCATTCACGGTTCAAGCCCAACAATAGCACATATCATTTTCCATGAGGAATGAATGTCGTTTTGCTGAAAAACCGACATAAGACTATCGCATGAGATGTTTAACTAAATGTCATTCAATCAAAGTGGCACTGTCATAATGAATAAGGCACTAGTAAGCAGGTGTAAGCAAAAATAAGCAGCAGTAAACATATATAAGTACCAGTAAGCAAGTCTGAGTGCGCTTGTGCGGGTGTAAGCAGTGCCCAGCATAGGAAAAGTATATAAGTATGTAAGATATATCTATGAAGAATGAACGACGTAACAATAAAGCATACAAAAGGAATGAGAAGGAAATCAACAGCAACCCCAGTATTACATAGCGCTGTTAGCATATGTCATATCAAGCTGGGCAGGAGTGAGCAAAGCACTGCTACTCACACCACAGGCAGGATATTACCAGTGGGAGTAACATTGTTGATCTGCTAAGTCTACTTTACAATCAGAGGGTAGTCTGTGGTGGGACTACCCAAAAACTGATAGAATGTTTGGCCATCCGATGATTACACAAGCAAGGGCAAGTATGTTCAAGGACTAAATGTTGGGAGAGCCTGAGAATACATGGGTTGGGACAACACACATGTAGGGCCCCTAACGCTCGGGAGAGGGCAATGTGTGGAGGTGTGTCATGGATGCAATAGCAACTGGACAATGGATTGTATTTGTGTATGCTGAACTCAGGTGGGGTGGAGGAACTATGGGTATGAAATTATGGATCCAGGAGTGCCAGGGTTGTATGGGCTGGTTCTAATTGGACTGCCTCGTGGAGGTCAGCGAGTTCGTTATAAGTATATATGCATACACACATGCAGACATCTATATGTAGAATTACATTCTCTGTAACACATTCATTCCATTTGCAGACATAAATAACATGAATGTGCCCTTACAAACCTCGACAGTAGATAGAATAATAGGTTGTGCATAAGAGGGAAGGGACGAAACTGCTAAAACCAGAAGTGTGTACAATGTCCGAAGTCAGTGCTGTGCTGAAAAAATTAAATGTGAGGACGTTCTCACACATGGAATCATTCCTATGATCTGCCTGCTACGGCAACGCCAATTACTAAACTGGTCTATTTGTAAAAGAAATACGCCGAAAATGTACATAATTAGGCTCTCGTGTAACATGTGCGTTACCACATAGTCATACTTATTAATTTATTGTAATCTCATGTTAACGGGAGTAAGGATGTAATAAAGTATAGAGTCTAATCTTGACATAAAGGCATGCGTGCCCCATGTAGGACAACCCAAAAATTGCGAATAATGTCCTTTTGGTCGCTCATGTCGCCAATGTTTGTGGACTAAAATATTGGGAGTTCTGAGGATATGTGGAGTGAGTCAACCGATGGGATGGGTCTAAAGGAGTAGGGAGTAGCCAATGTGTAGTGGTGTGGATACACCGCGAATCCAACTGGAGAATGGATGACTGCAGTGTTAGTGAGGCGTTGGGGTGGGTGTTTGGGGAACCAGGAGTCATGGGTATATGGGTATATATGCAAATGAAGCAGCACAGCAATAGTGTATTGATTAGAGCAACCGCCTAACGAACAGACATTCCCGTTCCGAATCCCACTGCATCACATACCATTTACCATCTGTAATCTGCACATGAACATATTTCGAAATCTGTCCACTGTATAACCTTCAAAATAACAATTAAAAGTGAACTGGAGCAAAATGTCAGTGTCATAATGAATAAGGCACTAGTAAGCAGGTTTAAGCATATATAAACACAAGTAAACTTGTGTAAGTGCATTTGCGCGGGGTATGCATTGCTTTACAGACACACAAACACACACACACATACATATACATATATATATATATATATATATGTATATATATATATATATATATATATATATATATATATATATATATATATATATATATATATATATATATATATATATATATATATATATATATATATATATATATATATATATATATATATATATATATATATATATATATATATATATATGTAAATATATATTATATATGGATCACCTTTAAAACCTCGAAACGCGTTTGCCCGACACACTAATGACCGAAGCGAAAAGACCGACAACACAAAGCCGACAACGCAAAACACGAAAACCATTACACCAACACACTACACGTAAACAACACAGTACACTACATAACATATGCACTATCCCTAACCCAAACCCTAACCCTAAGGTCCGACACTACCGCACACTTACCCTACCTGCACCCTAACCCTAACTCACTTACCCACCCCTAAACCCACAGTCCTCGCTATCGCACACACCCTACCTGCACCCTAACCCTAACTCACTTAACCCACCCCTAACCCACAGTCCCTCACCATCGCACACACACCCTACCTGCACCCTAACCCTAACTCACTTACCCACCCCTAAACCCACAGTCCCTCGCTATCGCACACCCACCCTACCTGCACCCTAGCCCTAACTCACTTAACCCACCCCTAACCCACAGTCCCTCACTATTGCACACTTACACTAAATCCCTCACTCGATCGCACACTTACCGAGTCCGTCGGGTTCTCACCTTTTCGGTCATCTGCGTTTTCGGTATTCTCGTCTCGTCGGATTCCGTTTCGGGCAAACGCGAGTTCGAGATTTTAAAGGTGACCCATTATATATATATATATATATATATATATATATATATATATATATATATATATATAGTTGCAGACATATACATATATATATATATATATATATATATATATATATATATATATATATATGTGTGTGTGTGTGTGTGTGTGTGTGTGTGTGTGTGCGTAGATATACACAGATATACAGCTATGATAGGAAACAGCACACAAGAATGACATATGTTCACAGGCTATGCCAATGGAAGTGAGGGGCCTAAGCAAGAAACATGAAACACGTAGCATGACCTTACACCCCCCCACCAAGCCGGACACGAGAAACATACACAGAAACCCGCAAACAATGTAAATAGTCCATTGCTCCCCAGACCACAGGCAGGATACAACCGGGGGGGGTACACAGTGCACCCATGAAGTCTAATCTTGGAACACAGACAGGAGCGTCCACTGCGGGATACCCCAAAAACTGACAAGACCAAAAGAAGGTGATACGCCGAACATTCTGGCTGGGGTGTGTACATACCCGGAAGACAAGGGTGGGAAAGCTTGATGACCCATGGGTCCCGTGAAGTGGAGAGTGGGCAGCGTGTAGTGGTGTGCTCAGACCCGAGGTGCAGGTGGGGGAACTATGCGTAGCTAGTTATGGGTCTAGGTGTGCAGGTGTTGGCTGATGTGGGCCTATATGGACAGTCCCAGGGAAGTAAGCAAATGTGTTTATTGGGCAGAGGCGTCGCCCAGCGAGCAGCCACACCCACTACGAGTCCCACTGCAGCAAAGTGTAATCTATTTGGCAAGGAATGGAATAACCAGTTGTAGATGAATATATGTAGAGGTATGTGTGTGTATATCTGCCCATAGCGATATAGACATATACCTCTCCCTCTCTGTAGTACAAATGTATACATACAGAGACAGAATACATATACATACCCACATACAGATATATACATATGCAAACACCCATAGACTCAAATGTTGTTAGATATATATAGACAGCAATATATAAATATATACATGCATGCATACATATACAGATATATCTGTATATAGTAATGTATATATATATATATATATATATATATATATATATATATATATATACATATATATATATATATTTATTTATTTATTTATTTATATAAAGAAAACCACGCCATATATATATATATATATATATATATATATATATATATATATATATATATATATATATGTGACTGTAAATATACACATGTATATAGCTAGGATATGATACAGCAGCTACGAATTACATATGTTCACAGGCCGTGCATATGGGGGTGAGGGGTCCAATCAAGAAACGTGTAACACGTAGCATCAACCCCCCCCACCCCAGCTAGGCCGGTGAGACATACAGACACACAATAAAAGTAAACACACCACTGCTTCCTAGACCACTGTCAGGATACTACCAGTGGGAGAGACCTGCCAGGTCTAATCTTGAAACAAAGACATCAATGTCCCTTGTGGGACACCCAAAAATTACTGATCACCGGAGTCCGTCAAACCAGGCTGTAGATGTACACAGACCTGTAGGATGTGCAAGCCTGATAACCCATGGGTTGACACAACGTACGACGTGTCCCGACACGCGGAGAGTGGGCAGCGTGTAGTGGTGTGTTTATACCCCACCTGCACCCACAGTAAGGATGAGTGCTGCAGAGGAGGGGCAGGTGGGGGAACTATGGGTATGCAATTATGGGCCTAGGCTTGCAGGTGTTGGCTGGCGCAGTCATAGTAAGACTGCCCCAGGGATGTAAGTAATATTCTGAAATGGGCATAGCTTACGCCCATACCTCTCAACACCTAAGAGCAAATCCACTGGACAGGACATAAACAATTGGGGGAACAACTAGGGACCATACCTCCCAACTGTCCCTGATTTCCAGGGACATCCCTGATTTTGACTCAAATTCTAACTCTGTCACGCTTAATCCCTCCTAAAACTAATGACTTTTGGAGGAAAGGTGGTGAATTACATGTTATGAATAATGACAAAAATTAAGAGTTATAAACATCATTTATCTCGGAAAATGTGTATTAATTCATATGCTCCAAGTCTGTCAATGTGCAGGTTAATAGCACTAATATTTTAAATGTGTCCCTGATGTTGTCATGACATGTCCTTGAGTCAGTTGATATTTGTTCCCAATCGTTTGAGAGGTCTGATAGGGACAGAAGCACATATTCCACTTACAACCTTAGAAATATGATAGAATAATAGGTATGCAGTAGCATGACTTAGCTGAAGGATGTGGGTTCCAAAACCCAATTACCTGTTTGTATTGCATGGTGTCAGTTCCCATGTATTAGCCAGACAGGTGCAGATTGTAAGAGGAACACACCAATAGTATGAATCAAACTCTGGACAGGCAGCGGATTCTGTACAGTCGAACCGCATGCCTAATGGGCAGCCATTCCCGATACTGTAGGCATGTAATCCAATGTAATAGGCATCTCAAGGTAATATCATAGTCCTCACTCCCACCCAGGGGTGTGAGTATCAGATGCAAACACCAAATGCAGTGCATTTGCAAGTGCGGGAGCAAGTGGGTGTAAGCCTGCTTGGCCGCCGGTATGCGAGTATCACACTGGTGAAGCAATGTAGAGGCTGAGTGTAAGAAACTGTAACCAGAGGTTAGCATTGCTTAGCTCCACACAAATCCACACACACCCGCTCACAACTGCTTTAATGTGCCTTAATCACTCCATATCCATCGGCCTTGTTCTGACCAGCAACAAAATAAACAGCCTCTGCAAGGCTCGAAACCAGGGCCCTGCACACCACAACCAATGTGATTTACCACTAAGCCATGGCAGATATACAGACATTGGATGTTATCACAAACATATCATCCAGCACAGTCATTCAACAGTATAGGAAATGTATTCCATCATGTAGATGTATGTGTGTATGCTTATGTCCAGATATAGATACATAGATATATATAGATATATCAAGAACATCCCATGTGACAACAAAGCATTAAAAAGGAATGAAAAGGGAAACACCAGCAATGCCTGTATTATGTAGTGGTGTTGTCCTATGTAATATCAGGACTCCCTCAGACAGACATGTGTCATTAATACACGCAAACATTTGTACATTGGCCAAATACATCACTGTGCATTTTATTTACATTAACACAACAGTTCCTGTCCAATCAATATGTGAGAACAGTACTCTTCCAAGGTGCTGTGTGCGACATCATCATAATAAAAAAGGTAAATGGGGTAACCATAGAGGGACCGGTAGTGTTGTGTTTACAATGGGGTCGTCTGCATCACGTATACCTGGAACCTTTAGGAGTCATGTGCATACCAGGATCGTGTGCCTGAGAGACAGGGGTGAGGACAACTGGAGTATGTTGTGATGCAAATTAAAAAGGTTACATGTATCCAGTGGACACGTGTGTGAAATGGACAGCTATGTATGGGGGAAATGTTGTCCTACGAACAAATTGGCCTTTTGTTTCCGTAGGGTGAGAGTGGGATGTGGGGGAAGGAGAGTAGGTATGCTCGTGGAGGACAGGTTGGGTAGGATGACAGACAAGACAGCATACAGGGTTGGTATATGACACATGGGGAGATGCATCTTGGACGGGGAGGGATGTTCAGCAGTCACAAGCCCATGAGCCCCCAGATGGAAACAGTGGGACGGAGGTCCCCAGTCATGGGCAGCAACCACTGCACCCAAACAGCCGCAAAGGTGGCTGTGCTGGGGGCTGTCTAGGAGGGGCAGGCTCACCCTCTAAATGTGACACTCTGCCCTCGAGCTGGTGTATCTGGCCTCAAAACCCCTTAATGAGCCCCCTACGCACCACATCTGGGACTGTACGACAGCAGACAAGTTGCTGTCTGGACCTGCTCCCAGGGGGGACAAGCCCCATACTCAGTGGTGGTTCCACCAGAAGGTGGTGCAGAGCCAACAGCACTGGAGGTCCAAGGCTGGGCCCCAGATGTGCTGGTGCCCAGTGCCATGGCCAGCTGAAGTGGGACAGGAGGTTCTGCTGGGACCTCCAATCCCATACAGCCTATGGTGTTGCAGTTTTAACACAGATATGGCTTAGTAATAGTCAACAGCATTCAGGATTACTTATAACAGCATGCATAGATATGACCATCAACCCAACACAACAGATGGTATACATTTGCAGAGGGAGCACAACACATGCATATATACTGCATGACATCTCTACAAAGTGTAGAAGACTTGTGACTGTAGCTATGAACAGTGGCCCATTATTGGTATGTCACTGTGAGCACCTCAGACAGTGACTGTCATACCACTGTTCCATGTGACATATGTTCAATCAAGGATCCGATGGCAGTAACTCTCATCGCTATCACCATGTACTGACTGCAATCCTCACACTATGCTTCTGCAGTTCACAGATGTGTGTTCAGTGAGTACCACAGGAAACAAATGGTTCAACACACTGACCAGTCCACAGATGGCCCTATAGATGGGGGTTCCCTCACAAACAGAGCACTGTCTTGTCAGTTTTAAAACATGCAGAATAGCAATTACCACACACAACTTGTTAAACTGGCAGTAGTCTCAATGAAGCATAGCTACACTTACAAGCTGTAGTCATGTCTGGTACATCACCCTCCTGTCTTTAGGCTATTTTCCACTGTGTATGTTGTTTGAGGAATATCCAGCTATCACTTGTGATGCCGTTTACCAAACACCGGATCCAGGTTCCACTCACAGTGGCTGTCATGGGCAAACACCAACATGATATTCCTAGATATTGTACTGTGTTTCCATGCGATTGGCTATGGGAACATCATCACAGCTGTTCCACATGCAATCAGCTAGAGGAGGACTGCAATAGGTGCATAGGCCATCACCTGATCATGACCATCACTTACAAAACACAAGCTGCTGCTGAGCAGGTGTACAACTCCACATCCATAAGAGAGTGTGCGGGAGGAACAAACATAGGCAAAGTACATTAGAGAAGGGCTTGGAGACTAAAACCTAAGCATCGCCTGTCACACACCTACCAGTACAGGGGTTCAAACCCCTGACTGACTAGCCATTAGTATTGCAAGTGCATGCAGTTATTCCATGTGCCACAAAGCTGACATGTTGGTGTGCTGTAAGAACATACATGTGTGCTGGTGAGCGACATCTGCAACAGAGATATAGTAGACATACATTAGGTGTAGCACACATGGCTGTCTACATGAACGGATGTCATTGTCAACACAACCACACTCTCTATGGGACTCAGACACATCACCACACTTTGCCAGGCCCACAAATACACTTCCTAACTACTTAGTTTGCCACACTGCAGTAATGCACAGGTACTACATGCACCACAGGGGATATCCGGAGGTTCTATGGGCTAGGGCATGTGAACGTATCTGACATCAGTTGGTATGCCAATGGGAGTTATACTGGGTGTGACTGTGGTTGGAAGCATCATACCCCACATGCAGACACAAGGTGCCAGTACTGACATGCATGTGTGCATTGCTTCATGGGTGTGTAGTGGATGGCTGTGCAAGATGGCTGTACAAGGCAGGGTGAGCGGGTAATCCTTGGCATCATGCCACCCAACAATGGTGTGCAGTGTGGTTCAGGGGTGTATTGTCTGCAATGTCCCACACAGATGGGTATTGTATGAACTGTCCTGTCATCCTGGTTACATTGTGTATGGCCATTGCTTTGCAATGCATGCCTTGTCTGTGTTTGATAGTCCTTGACATGGACACTGCCTGGGATGTGCACATCCCACAATAATGTAAAGTGACATGTACAAGTGTACCTGGTTTGGCTGGCACATGTTGTGTACACAGACTGTTATCCTCAGATATGCCAGTACTGGCCTGGTGTGGCAGGACCTGCTTATAGACAGCAGGTTGACCCTGCACCTGCATTAATAGCATGATATAGGTATTCCCTGGTGTCAGTGGTATCTGTCCATTCAGGGCATGTGTGTAAGGCATTGTATGGCCTTTGTGGATCACATTTGATGGCACCACATATGTTGCAGGCACCCAGTGGGGAGCATAGTGAAGGCACATTGTCCGCAATTATGTGCCTATTGTACTGCTGGACAGGGTGCCATGCCCTCTGCAGCCCACTGCAATCACACCAAGTCTACTAGCTGTCATTAATGTGCAGGGTACTAGCAACATAGGGGGATATTCTAGGCAAGTGTGTCTGTGAATGACACATGGGTTTAGAACGTCTTTCGGGTAATAGTAGGGTTGCATACTTTGTTCACCAGGCCTTTTGCCAGCTGTAGGGGTATGGCTTGACAACACAGTCCCTTGGCTGACTGACATTTGTACTACTTATGAGGTGGACATTGTGACATATAATATGGACACCATTTAGGAAAACTACAAAATCCGCTCCCCAACATGTCCAGTGGTTAGACACTCACAGCTAACTCCACACAGGCTCTGACTGTCAAACACAAACAAACACACACACCTGCCATGCCCTGGAATAAAACCCCTACCTTACTAGTTTATCACACTACAGCATTACAGAGTTACAGCATGCGCTACGGAGATTTCTGGGTTACAGCAGTCCCAGAGGTGTATTACTAGGTGGGTGACATCAGCAGGATTGCCAAAGGTGGTTATGCAAACTGCAAAGAGTGTGCATACTCTAAAAAGCATTGTCCCTTTCTCAGGCAGACAGACAGACACACACACACACAGATGGCCTGTTTTGGAATAGAACCCCATACCTAACTAGGTTATCACATTACAGCCTTATACAGTTACAGCACGTGCTTCAGAGATTACTAGGTTACAGCAGCCCCAGAGGTGTAGTTCTAGGTGGGTGACATCAGCAGGATTGCCAAAGGTGAGAATGTGAATTGTAAAGAGTGCGCATACTCTAAAAAGGATCATTTCCTTCTCAGGCAGACACACACACACACTTGGCCTGTCTGGGATTAGAACACCTACCAAACTACTTTCTCACGCTACAGCATTACACAGTTACAGCACGCGCCATGGAGATTACTGGGTTACAGCACTCCCAGAAGTGTATTCGTAGGTGGGTGAAATCAGCAGGATTGCCAAAGAAAAGCATTTCAAGTGCACTGTGAGTTGTACATGTCTGTTACCTGAGTGTACCCACTGTTTACTGTCAGGAAAACATTTACACACACTTACAACTGCTTAAAAGTGTTTTATTCAGTCCTAATTGACAGCATCAATAAGGCTTACAGGTCTTGAACCCTAAACCATGCACACTGAGGTTAGTGGACTTACCACTAAGCCATGTGGGTTGTGTACACGTTGCATAGATTTTATAATGCACATCTTACTACAGGTATTCCACAGTACAGAAAACAAATGGGACAGTCACTTTGTGTACATATGTGCAGTACCCTTGAATGTACTGTACTCTGTGTAACAACAAAGACAAGTCTACATCTGTACAACTGTCATAATTACATATATATATATATATATATATATATATATATATATATATATATATATATATATGCACCTATGGGATGTGCACACACACGTATATATATATATATATATATACACACATAATAGGTGGTCTATTTGGCCATCTGTTCCCCTGTGATGCATTTTATATTGGTAAGATGGAGCGGAAGATTAGAAGATGTATTTATGAACACACCTATGAGATTAAGACAAAAAATGAGAAAAATGCCCTGTTTAAACATTCTCTGGGCTGCCTACAGGCAAAGTTTAACTTCTTTACTCTTGAACAGGTACAAGTGGACCAAAGGGGTGGACACTGGGAAAACCTTTTGGAATACAGGGAGCTCTATTCTCAGGTCAACTTAGATGCAGGAAGAAATCCAGGTTTAAATGAAAATATTAATATTGTCCCACTTTTAAAGTTAAGGGCTGCAAAACTTTAATGTGAACACTTCTATTGGGGTATTTTATTCGCCTAATTATACACTTAAGTTTTTTATCTTATGTCATCCATAAGAGGATTTTATCATATATATTGTTTTTTTTAGCAAGGACCTATTAAGTCACAGGCCAGTAGGCGGTGTTATTGCATGCTTTTATATAAATATATTTTATACATTATCTATATCTATATATATGTTTTTATATTTAATAAGTAACTCTAGAAGTCTATTTATTTAACACTATCTTTAAAAAAAATATTTACTAAAATTAATTTTCAAGTTCTTACAGAGGTAACTAAAATTGTTTTAAGATGTGTTAGTGCAATTTCAAAGAATGTCTTTGTGGATAGAGTCTCCAACCACTAAGTGCTTTATTTACTTAATCAATTAATTTACTTACTTACTTATTTAAATAATTAATGATTTTATTGAATGATGTTTGTGATATGTACATCTTTCAGCCTATAAGTATATAAAGAATAGGAAAGGCCTTTTGCTGTATTTAGTTCTGATGAAGTCTATAGACGAAAACGTGTGACATTGGTAGCATTAATAAAGTGAACTTTTGATAGTATTCTACTATCTCTGGTTGTGATCTCCATTCTTTTTGCCTTGGATTTTGGATTATTTGTTTTGGTTGAGGAAAATCTCCAGTGATTTTGCTTACTAGTACAAAGGTGGGCTTGAGAGGTATAGTTGTAGCACAACAGGAACCTGAACTGGAGTAAGCCCATCTGTGGAACAGACAACTACTATCACTATACAGGGTTACAGTGGTCATGCTCATACACATAGAATCACAGAACTTGTTTGGATGCATTGACTCCAAATACACAAGGTGACAGTGGGCATGCTCATACACTTAGTAGCACAGGGCCGTTTGGGATGCACTATGACTACAACTATACAAGGTTATACTGGGGATGCTCATGCACTTAGTAACAAAGGGCTTGTTGGATGCACTGACTCAAATTACACAAGGTGGCAGTGGATATGCTCATACACTTAGTAGCACAGGGTTGTTTGGGATGCACTCTGATTCTAACCACAGAAGGCCACAGTGTGCATGCTCATACACTTACATGTACAGAACACATTGTAATGGACTCCTATTGTAAACACACAGGTTTACAGCTATGTACATCTTACCTGTCAGTATATATGCACATCATACTGGTTTACTATCAGGTACCTGTATGTGGCTCGTAAATTATATATCTGTGTCTGTGCTGTGTGATACAGATGCATACATGTACATGAAGTACTGACATATATATGTTAAGTATACACAATCATGCATGTGTGGACGTGACAGACGGTAGGTTAACTAGAACACACAGGCAAATGCTACCTATAGCATGTGTCACACACACTGCTACCCTGAAAGGCATACATTGATAGCAGGTTGTGGACAGTGGCATTATACTTACAACAGTGGCATGTGCAAGCATAATGTGCAAGTCACATTGTGTAATGGTACTGAGGTGCAGGTGTCAAGATGACCTCTCCCGGGTGTATTAGTAGTTGTCATTATTAGCAGGACTGCTACCCTAAGTCTATCTCACATTGGTTATATACACAATTTGTGCTGCAGTCTGTCACCTTACATGTGGCATTTGCTACCAAGCACATTACTTCCACTCACAGTGATGTCATGGTATGAGTGGCAACTGCTAGACCAAAACAATGAGCCAATGTCCTGCTGTTATTATGAGGTTGTCCAGTGTCTGTCATTCCGGGCTGTCATGACTGAACGAAAAGCCTTCGACACAGAGCACATGCATCCATGTTTCAAGTGAGTGTGGATAATACCTAGGTCGCATTTACCCATCTAGTCGCATTCCAAGGCAAATATCCTACATACAGAAGTGACACCCTGACACCTACAAGACAATTGCATTGGATGCTTATGCTAACCAGTGCTAGATGTGTGACTTTAGTAATCTATTTGCTCAATGTAGAGCCTACAATGGGGAATACTGACATCTGGGCAGTGAGGAACACCTGGCTGAAGGCTCTGTAGTGCACAATTGCATTACCACCATATAACTCAGATCCAGACATGTGGGCCATAACACTGGTATGTATTCAATACTGTAATGGTATTCCAGGTGGTGGTGTCCACATATTCATAAAGGCTACTCACATGTAAAGACCACTACTCTGCATAACTCATCACAGATGAGTCAGGTACAGGTGACAGTGGCAAACGCTGCATTCTAGGTTGTATACTCATATACATCCACCACCTTGTCCCCAGACTACAAACACACATCCATATGTGGTATGACATAGTATGGTAGACCACCAGATAACATTCGATTGGTGGACTGTACCTAGGCCTACATCAGCTGTGTAAATTACCCATGTACAGACACAGCTGCATAATGTGTTATGCAATGCAATAATACCACTGTTTGTAACCAGCTCAGTTGTACACATACCAGAGTCCCTCGGATGTTGTCAGCATTAACACAGTCGACTGTTGCTGTAAACCAGTAAACAACACCCTCATGGTTGGATGTGACCTAACTGTACCTACCCTGGATATGTACATCCCAAACTCATACAACATAAATGACATTACCATAGCTTTTGTTATCCTTTCTACATATAGGTGGCTACAGTCATTACACACATGCACATGGCAGATAGCATGCTAACAGTACATAAGGTTTGATACCTATGTTAACAGAGGTAATATTCCCTCCCTACTGGTCACCCGTCTGACACCTATCATTTCATACAACAACCCATGTGGCATGTATATCATTAGACATGTCTACCTAATGCATTGCCTACAAACATACCCAAATAGCAGGATCATAGGACCTACACAAGACCTGTATTAACAGACTCAGGAAAATCCAGCTCTGCTCTGTATGTTCCTGAGTAGTCACAGGTGATATGTTAATGACATGTACAGCCATGTGTGCCCACAGCTCCTACATATACGCCAGGTCAACAATTGCAAGCCATGCATGCTGTGTGCTGTCTGGACATTCACCTTAGTACCACAATAGCCAGTATGTGCTGGGGGAGATGTTTACAAGCCACAGACCTCGTATATGCTTGAATGAGTGTACTGCCTAGCTGTAACAGAGCACATTGCTGGCACTCTTCCAGTAAACATGAGGTGTGTGTGGCAAATATGATGTGCTCACTGTTGACCATTACAGTGCCCTGGCTTCACCAAGGCACTGTCAAGTAACAGTCTGTAGAAGCATGACATAGAATAATGCTGTGTGTGTCTTGCTGATGTGTGCTGTTGTCATATATGTATACTTGGCTACTTGGTGAAGGTGGTTGTGACCTACCAAAACATGAATACAACATCCATTATGGTGTAATGCTCGGCTATGTTTCACACATGGTGTGGGGAAGGTGTGGAATGTATCCTATTGACCTGCTAGTGCACTTACTGATGTAGACCATATATGTGTACATGTATTGATGTTTGTTTAGATTCCATGTGTGTGCAATGTCTGGTGTTTGAAGGTGACTGTTGTCTAAGGACATCATGCTGTTACAATACAGCCTCAACATTGCCAACTGTATATGGTGATATGCTCAAAGTACAGTAAGCTGTACATGAGGTATGGACAGATGTTTGGACATGACTACTAAGTGGTGGGGATACTTTACAGATGAATGATTACTGAGGACAGCTCACTGGTGTGTTACAACCATTCCTACAATAACCTGTGTAACTGCTAAGGTCTGGTTTTGTTAACTGAAGTGGAAGACAGGCAATGTAGAATACAGTAAGGTTGACACTGAAGGCACACCTCTTGACACCTGTAACAGTAATAACTCCCCTGTGCATATATTGTGCATATATCAGCACAGTTGGCAAAGGAAAGAGTCAGTAAGCTTTGTAGTGAATGCGATAGTGCTGTACTTCTGTAATACCTATCATGAGATAGGCAGGTGTTTGATTCACAGTACTGGCACGTGTGGGTGTGTCCACATATGTCACGTATGGTTGGGAATACATCCCACATGTTTTCACTCTCCTGAACACTGTTGTTGACATCAGTACAGAGTTAAGTGTAAAAAGTAAGGCATAGGCAGGTGGTTGAACCTCACGCATGTCAAGTGTCTGTATGTGTGTGACATAGGTGTATATCTTTATGAATGCCACAGTGTGTGTGTGTGTGTGTGTGTGTGTGTGTGTGTGTGTGTGTGTGTGTGTGTGTGTGCATGGCTGTCCATGTATATGGCTGTCCGGTCACTGGAGTGAGGCTGTATTTTATCATAGTGAAATGTTAATGCCCTCCTCCCCATCTGCCCAATAAAATCTAGTATCCTTGTTGATATCATCAATTTTAGATGGGCATTCTAACTGCCTGTTAACATGTACACCCTGGGGTGCGACTTGTTGTTACATAGCCTACTGATGAACCCCCCTTCCCACATACACTCACTGCACTGTAGTATCCCTGTCGATGTCCTCGATCTTAGGCCATTCTGACTACCTGTACATGTGTAATCTCTGTGGCGTATCTTGTAATTGCGTAGTACTATAATGATGATATGCACATAGGCAGGGTTTTCATCCGAACACTGGCAATTTTGTGTGTGTGTGTGTGTGTGTGTGTGTGTGTGTGTGTGTGTGTGTGTGTGTGTGTGTGTGTGTGTGTGTGTGTGTGTGTGTATCAGAGTGTGTGTTACTGTTTCTGTGAATCCCTGAGTGTGTGGGTGTGTCTGTCTTTGCATGCTGTCATGGCAGCGGGTATTACTGCTTCCCAATGAGAAGCCACTATTCCACTGGCCTTTACCCTTGTCATCCGCTATACCACTCTTTTACCTCCTCCCTGCTCCAGGTAACTATACCTGTGATGTCACCCACTATGGATGTGACGACTCTAAACACAGTAGCTTACTACACAGTTATCATGCTCTTGGATCATTAGAACAGTAAACATAATTGAAACATGGGAGATTATAACTGTGATGTGGAAGCTACAAAGTGCATGCAGGTATTGTCATACAGACCTGTGAGTAGTCAACATGTACATATGGGACACTAACCGCAAACATTGACATCCCCCGGCACATGCAACTACACTTGAAAGAGGAAGGCAGAACATCAAGATCAACATGCTGTTAGTGTTGTTACACATGATACATGCTGTCAAACGTACAAAATGCATTCTAAAGCTGTAATACATGGCATGTCTGCTGCCTGTCAACACTACTCAACAATATTAATTAACAATTGTCTACCTAGTATGTTCACCCTGTGCATCAGACCATATGAGCATGTCCCTGCACCAATGGTGTGGATGACAGGGATGCGGCACAGGCATCATCATATGCACAGGGTGATAATGTTTGCCAGAGACCTAGGCTGCACCACTGGATGACATGTTAGGGCAAGTGATATCATTGGGCGTGTGTGGATGTTATGCATGTATGTGTGTGTTGAGATGCCCTACATTGTTTCTGGTGTGTGTGTGTATGCATGCACACAGGTGTGGCATGTGGCTGGCCTACACAGGGATATTACTGACAGCTGCAGACTGTACAAGGCATGTTTCACAGTTCATGGTGTCCTGCCATGGCCACATGACCTGCGCCTGCCAGGGGTTGCATGGGCATGACCAGGCAGAAGTCCAGACTGGGTACTGTCTGAGGACAGATATCCACTGGAATCATGTCCCTGTTGGGGCCATCCAGGACCACGTGCATGTGGCCTGCTGTGTCCTGGTGTGGACTGCACAGCACCAGCTGCACTGCTGCTGCTACTGCCACTATGGGAGCGGGCATGTGCAGTAGCATGTACACGTAGACCTTCAACAGGTGATGTAGCTGACCTATGTCCATATGCCTGATGCCTCACTCCCACCAAATGTTCCAGCACAGACATTCCATGCTCAAGGATTGACATGCCATGGTCAAGGACTCCCACCATGTCACCCAATCGTCTATCCAAAACATCTGCAAGATGATGGTGAGCATTTGCAATTGCCTGGATGTTGTCAGTTAATGAATGGACAGCAGACCTCTGAAGCCTCAGACCTTCTCTGTTGTGCTATTCAGCACATGTCTGTGCCTCCATTACAGCCTGAAACATGCGTCTGGTGACTCCAGCTGATGTGCTTTGTCGCGCAGGCGTATGTTGGCCAGTGGTCCTCCTGCAAGCAGCACTGGGCACATGCCTGTGTGGGACATCACCAATCAGTTGACTGGGATCATGGTGTGCAGGCACACCTTCCATAGTCTCTACACTTCCCTGTAACAAGCTACCACCCGCCAACTGTCCTTCCTTTATGGCCAGTGGTGATGGGGTATGTGTAGGCAGGGGAACTGTGTGTGAGGAAGAGGAGGATACAGGTGGAATGGCTACCAATGGCACAGATTCAGCCCCTGACAACCATGCCAGTGCCTCAATCATACTATCATCATCACTGCTAGAGTCTGTGGGGACACTAACATCAGGTGGACCGCAGGAGGGCAACGCACCTACATCAACACCTGTGAGAGGAAGACAAGAACTGTACATTACAAGTTATACCACACAGGCACACACAGACACATGTTACATGCAGGTGATATGGCAGATGGCATTCAGCTTAGGCAATTATAGTGGTAGTGATCATACATCCCTAAGTTACACACAACAGCATGCATGTGTTATAGCAGACGGCATGCACCTTACACAATTATAGTGGTGGTTAGCATACATACCTGTATTGTACCATTTGTGTTAGTAGCTTATGCCCCATACCTGCAACACAATGCATGCACTTTGCACCATTGCACCACACTGCCATGGTGTGTGCAACATACACCACATGTTAGACCATCACTGACCTTTGTACATCTGCCACTGATGCTTTGTGTTGGCCACCGCCCTTAGGGTGGCCTAATGGTTAAGGTGTTCACCTTACAAACACAAGGTGCAGGGTTTGATTCTCACAAGGGATAATTGGCTAGGCTTAAAATGGCTCACAAAGGCAGTTAGCTTAGTACAAATCTATGAATCTATGACATGAGCAGAAGGATATGTCGACTGAATACTATGTTTGCCTGAGCCCTAGTTTGCATATCTCCTCCAAAGCAGTACATGTCTGTTCAACATTATTCCACCTACCCCTGAGCTGAGTCTACAGACATTGTGCATGTGGCTGTACATGCATGCTTGACATACCTGTCCTTACTTTGCAATGGTGCTAAAGACCAGCACAGGTTTACAGTACACCGACCTGATGTGTGGCGCATGACCTTGCCAATCACATGTAGTATGACATGCCTTCCGCTGACGTGTTGAATGACATGCATACATGTGTAACACAATGGTGTCCTTTCCAATCTACAGTATGGTAATAGTATCCCAATGCAGGGACGTGTTATACTAACATGGGCCTTCAGCTGATGCAATGTTGTCTGTCCTCCCTACAAATATGCAGTGACATACTGCACATTGAGCTGATGTGCATAGCCATTGCAGGGCATCATGTGGCTTCACTATTGCTATACAGTGTGAGTTACTAATACAGTTCATAGCCATGACTGCGTTCACATACAATACATATCTAATGTGGAATGTGACCCACGTCACTGAGGTGTGTACACATTAAACCCTAATCTGGAATGTGTGACACAGGTCACAGAAGGGTAAACAGATGACACCCCTGCACATCTGCAACCATATTGCTGATGCCTGGCAACTATGGCCACACATGGCTAACTTAGCAGTACTCTATGTCCCACATGCCATCTGTGTACCTCACACACATATGAGGAGCAGGCATGACAGTGATGTCTGACACCAGCAAGGTGAATGTACTGTATCTGTGGCCTAATGTGGTTGTATGTGTATGTTGTGCAACACATGTATGTATTTGGATACTGTATATGTGAATGCTTTCATGTCATGACACATTCAAGATGTTCAAGACATGTTATGTGGTAGTTTCATGTTATGCCTACACAAGCTGTGCACAGGCCTGTATGATGTTTAGTGTTTCACATCTGCAATATCACCATTACACAAAGGCCATAGTTGTATTGTGTTGAGCCAATGTACAACAGGGTGTGCACACATGTACATCACTTCTACTGTGTGTGCTGCTTCATGTTTCTGGCCATCCTCCATGACCATGTGTACACATGTTCTGTCCAATGGTTGTGATGGCCATCTATTTCACATGTCATTGTCATCCTATATGACATACACCCATAGATGTCATAGGCTCCACTGAGGACAGGGTTATGCAGACAAAGGGTGGTATGTATGGGATGTGAGGCATCATGTTTTGCAGGATAGTTGAGCAGTGTTGCAGTCAGCCCACTACATGTCATGGACATGTCAGATGGCACATGACATTGTGTGACATTCATAGCAAGGGTATAATCCACAAGGGTGTATCCTGTGGGACGGTCATAATCCAGCTCCAACACATTTAGAGTGTGTGCACACATATGCTCTCTGTACAGTACTGTTTGTATTCCCAACATGTGCAATGTTGATATGTAGTACCTGTACCTACAGAAACACACCTCCACAGCTGTATTCACAGTTGTCCACACATCTGGCAATGACAGTTTGGAAGGTGTAGTGTAGGTGTTTCATATAGTCTTCAATTGTTTCACATAGGTAACCACTGTGATACATTGCAGGTCTGACCAGTTTCTATTAACAGGACCACCATACATTATGTGTACGTGTGTTATGGCAGATAGCATGCAATTAATATGATCTGTGCATTATCAAGCCTGGCAAATAATAACAATCTCACCTGACACAGGCTGCTGTTGCTGCAAAATGCCAGATGTACCTAACCAGGAGTGTCACAGCAGTAAGATCATTATCCACGCCTGTGTGATAGCTATGTCCATGTTTGCACATAAGCCAGTACAATACACTATACTATGGAGTATGCACATTTGTGCATACATAGAGTAGCAGATTATAGTATGTGGCATGTGTGCATACATGCCTTGCATATGATGTTACATTACATATTGTACAGTAACACGTGTAACTATGTGAAATATAGTTGTGTTATATGTGCAGTACTGACTTACCAAGCAACTCCAGGCTCGGTGGTTGAGAGACACCTACCTCCACAATACCAGCTAATGCTTCTGGATGGAGGTCTTCAGGTGTCCCCAGGTTGGCCAGTAGCTCCTTGGTACATGTGAGTGGGGGCTGGGTGAGTGGTCCTCACTTGTTGTACCTTGTTCCCTGGCGATAGCATTAGCATGCTGTTTCTCTTTTCTTATTAGGTCAGTGCAGTGTCGGCACACCTGTTGATAGGTGCAATTGTGACCACCAACATCATTTACCTTCCTGCGGAGTTCCTCCCACAGGGCATCCCACTGCTGTGCATCCTGTGGCACATGGCTGAAGAGTGTTGAATGGTTTTTGAGGAGGTATGGGATGAGGACCTCATCCTCCCTGTGGGCGTATGCTGGCAGCCTGCTACGTGGCATACCTGGAAGACATGATGATGGAGATAGGTCACAGTAACTCACAGAGAAGTACAGAAGTACAGCTGAACATACATGTGTATCACATTTATTAAGGTTACAAATAAGTCTTTGCAAATCTACATGACACTAACACCACTGACATGTTTAAGTCACACACATTTGACACTTACTGGTGATGTGATGTTATCACCATATATGTTTGTGTCATGTGATGACATTGCTCATACTCCATGTGGATGTTGTCTTGACGTGAGCATGTCTGTTTGCCTGTACTGGTGTCCTTACCTATCAGCACATGCCTGGATGTGTTCACATTAATGAACTCAACCTTAATTTATTTATTTTTATTTATTTTATTTATTTATTTAACATTTGTTGACTGGGAAAGTCCAACTAGGTTCCACAGATCCTGTTTTCAGCGGAGGCCCGGGGAGAAATGCTCCAGATGCATGTCTTTATTGCCTATATTAGTGTCTATAATATTGTCTGTATTAATGCTGTGTATATGTCACATATATAGTCATACATAGCCTTTAGGGACATGACCTGTGACCTTCAGACTTGCAAGCATGTATGTGTTTTGCCATATAGATCTACACGGCACTGTACAGCTGTGTAGCATCCTGCCATGTACTGCCTGTGTTGCACATGTGTAACACATGGGACAATAGCTAGCCTGATGGTATTTGCAGGGTTGGATATCAACTATAGCATGTATGGTTATAGTGAACTAGTAGGATATATGCCCTGGGCCATTTAGGAGCCTAGGCAGACAGGTTATCTAGCTGTAGGCAACAGACAGGTAAGTTTCAGTGGCCAGTTCAAGCAGTGCCACAGAACTAATCCACAGGGTTACTGATATATTTGGCATGCGGTCATCACACCATGTCACAGAGAGGGGTGATGTGCAGCTTCGCTGGACAGGGATGCATAGTATGGCAAGAGTATGTTAAGTGTATGTGACATAGGAATATACACCTAGTTTACTGAGTGTAGCTGGAACACAGTATGAGTGATGGTGTCCTACGACCTGGCACGGTCATGATATGCAGTGTGACTCATGTTGTGATCCTTGCACTAGAAAGGTGGAGGTCCATGAAGTATGTGTTTATTTGAGATCAGGATGCGTTAAGTGTAGCATGTTCAACATCTCTGGGTTGGACATGGCTTTATTCAGGGTAGGCTGCATGCTACATAGTGGAGCTAGGGATTGGGAAGGGCAGTGTAGGCCATCTACACATGGGAAATAACTCTTAAAGGAAATATGTGATCTATTATGGGTCACATGAGTCTTGAGTATGGCTGAACAATTATCTCTCTATTCATGGATGGCACCCTGTCATGATTAGGGGTGCCACATACAACTACCTGACTGGTGTGGTGAAGTAACTATCAAAGGAAAGACTACTGTCCAGCTGCATCCCATACACACACAGTTGAAATTACATTGACCGCTGCCTAGGTGGTAGTTCATGGGTACAGGGTTTTTAACATAGGGGATGACAATGCAATACTTAGCTGTCAGATTGTGGCCATACATCACACACCACACATCTGACACACAAAGGCCCTTCGGTATGTTGAATGCAGCACATATTGACACACCACACATCTGACACACAAAGGCCCTTCTGTATGTTGAATGCAGCACACATTGAGTCAACTATTGCTCCTAGTTCATAGTCATTTGCAGACATCAATAGGCAGATGCCTTCTGTGTTAGTCTGTGTGGTATAGATAACAAAGAGGGGGAGTACCAGGAATGAACCCTGTACTACTGTGGCTGGCACTGGTTTGATGTGTGTGTATTAGTCAGACACCTTCTGTACTGTTGGTTCTGCCAGCAGTCCAGTTGCCAACCATTCCTGTGATATAGGAATATACACCTAGTTTACTGAGTGTAGCTGGAACACAGTATGGGTGATGGTGTCCTACGACCTGGCATAGTCATGATATGCAGTGTGAATCAACCCTACTGTAATCTACATCTGTACTGAGTACATCAAATACGTTGATCACGGTTCATGGCCTTACAGATCAGACTCAGCAGGGTAGTAGTGCACTATTTCCCATTATCAATGGTGTCTCTCCCTTTGTGGGGTGTGATAACTGTTGCTGTGCACCATTTGGTGTGTACGCAGCCTGACATGGAGCTATGATTGAACATGATGCATATGTGGATAGCTGGCTGTTCTTACATTTGTGTAGGATACACCCTGGGATGTTGACAGGTCCCATGAAAGCTGTATGCATGGCTTTAGAGAGTGCAACTTGTACCAGCATAGTTGTTATTACAGGGGCCCTGTAGTGTACATGGATATATAACTATGTGTACCTGTTGGGGGGGCTGGGAGTGGGTTTAGGTTCTCCAAGACCCTATCTGGATAAACAGGTACTATTTCTGTAGGTGCAGTACTTCCCATGCCATAGTGCTGTGCAGCACAGCAGGTCTTGTTGTTGCCATTACGATTAATGAAACAGCTATAGAATGCTCTGTGCTTGACCTCATAATATGTGGCCGATTAGTTTCACAGTAGCTTTGTGTGGTTTTATATGGTGTATCTGCATCTTACTGAGGCTGACCAGGGATCACCTACACTCATGTGTGTTCACTCTTGCAACAGTTACTACCTTCTGTGGTACAGTTTAAAGCATGGTACCACCAGTTTGTCTTCTTGTTTGTATTTGGTTGAATCTTGGTTCTGTTTCAATGGCAAAATCACTGCACGTATGTGATTACTAAGGTCCATTTGTGTAGGATTCAGCATTTGCACATGCATTTTCCATCTGCATGGGTGCCATGACAGCTCTTAGGAAACATACCATTGGCATTGGAGACTATGTGTATCATACTGTTAGCCCTGTTTTTGTGACTACTGTGATCCAGGTCATTGGGGTTGATGGAATTCAACATGCATTGAGCGCAAGTGTTGGTACATGAGGAGTCTTCCCAGTTCATAATGGAATAATTGAGAGTAGCCATTATTATGGTTTTCTGTCTCAGACTTAATCTTCCCCATTACAGCACATTATGACAGTTAGGAAATCTGCGGCATGGTGGGTGATCTGTCGCAAGGTGCAATTTGAATTCCACTTTGGCACAAAGGTAGTCGCTCAGCATAATGCATCTGAAGTTATGCAGGTGTAACTAGCGTGGGGGTGTACATATCCTTCAGGAATATGGACACACCTGCAGTCCGTGGGTTCTAATAAAGGATAATGGGCAAGAGGTGAGGTATGTGTTATAATATGGTCATGCAGGTGTGTTCTCTGGAGTGTTGAAACATGTCTCAACCACTGCACAGATATGTTCTCCATGTTAGAGATTGACATATGTGTGTCCATATAGTGTTTGACATGTATCATTGTGCAGCGAGACCCACAGTTTATTGCTTGGCTATCCCTGTAACAGCATTGGACCTACACTTGAACTGTGCATGATGAAGGCACTATAAGGGAAGCATGAGCCCTAGACTGTATCCAGATTCCCAGGGGTGACAGGTGCAGGCCCTGTCTGGCAAAGCATCATGGTCTGTCAACCATGCTATCCCAGGCAGACAGATACTGGATACCCTTTGACTTGCACCACTACATTAGACAATTGTGGAATACAATCCTTTTGTCCCTGTAGTGCAGTATCATTCTGGCCAATGGCAGAGTGCTACCCAGGCCTTAGGACATACCTGCATGGGCTACAAGACCTGACAGTTCCTACATGTGTTTCCATGCAGTACATGCTACTGCATCACAGGTCCTGCACAACAACATGGAATATGCCAGAGCCATGTGTATAGTTCAAAAGGTGGTCTGAGTGTATGGGTATGTGGCTTAGCATGGCAGACAGGCAGCTGACAGTATGTATGCCCTTGCATAGGTTGGTGTGTAACATAGTGCTAGAGTTTGCATTCACAAATGACTACTGTTGGGCAAGTTTCTGGCCACGTGTTCTGAGGTGTGGCACAATTATGCAAACTATGTCATACAGTTTGTGTATTTCATCGTCTGTCTCTTCCAGCCTGGGAGGTCACTTGTTTGGCCAGATACTTAGAAGTGTCTGTGAATGTGTGTGATTTCTGGTAGTGTGTGTGGGTGTCCTTACTGTGTTCTGGTAAGGATATGTGTTGGTTGTGATGATGAGATGCATGCGTTAACCTACACCTCATAACTGTCCAGTCCAGTCATGGCTGTAGACTGGGCTGCCTTCCAGCTTACCCCTGTAGCTGCATCCCAAACAATGTGTGGGGTGTGGTGTTAGGTGGGTTTAGCAGTGTACATGGCATAGAGATTACATTCCCCATGGCCACATACACAAAGCTGACATTAGTAAACACCAGTAGCTGACTAGTGGACATGCCTGTATGAGCATTCAGTATTACAAGTACCAAGTATTGTATTTAGTTTACTTACTGCATATGAAGATGCTTTAGACAGTGATGCTCACATGTAAATATTTGTGTTATGGACGTGACAACACTGGCTATTATGGAAGCACTGTAGCTACCTTTAGCAGCAATCCTCCTCTGAGGAGCACATCACATCCTGTTAGTTGATTACAGATGATGCAAGTGTCTACAGGTCTGTTTTCTTCTCTGGGTATATACTGACATATCCATCAGGACCATGAGCTCTGTTGGGCACAGGCACCTACTTTCCAAACAGAGTCATGTATCAATAGACTCTGATGCCACTATTAACATGATCAGGATATAATCAGATAGTGTAAGCCATCACCTATGAAGTGGCTATTACACATGGGCAGCAGTCTCCTACATCTTACACTCCTAATGCAGATGCTACACTGGAGTTAAAGATTATATGCAATCTGTTTCATTACCAGTACTGTGCACTACCTTACATACAGTATGTGTAAGCAGCTGTTAGGTTGGCAATGAGAGGTTAGGCTACACAAACCTGGTAGTTCAACCAGTGTGTCTCTACTCTAAATATCCACTTATGTAGGTGTGCACATAGCCATTTGGCCCAGCCCTGTAACAAGGGTCATACACATTTGCATAACATGTACACATGCACAGCTGTTATTGCTTGCAAACGATACTAGAGAGGTCCAGCCCTGTAACAAGGGTCACTACACATTTGCATAACATGTACACATGCACAGCTGTTATTGCTTGCAAATGATACTAGAGAGGTGGATATTACATAGGTTCATAGGTAGGTACTAGGCTATCGGCCCAAGGGCCTATGCAAGCCTAGTCAACAAGGTTCCCTGGCTTACGCCACCCAAGAAAGTTATTTCCCTGTGCCACTGACGAGCAGAGACACAGAAGTGATCCCCGGGGTGTATTTCCTATTTCCCATCCACTCATCAAGATTTTTCTTGAAGAGTGCTAATGAAGAACTTTGCTTGACATAGATGGGTAGCCTGTTCCAGAGTATGGGAAGTTTCTGGGATAGGAATCTATTCCTCCAGCATGTCCTGTTTATTGTGGTGACAAAGTTTAGGTCCCTAGAGCGTGTAGCTCAGAGGGATTGGGATTGTGTTATGTGCATGGATAGTTACCTAGCTCTTCCAATTATTTCTGCTATCATGCTGCTAAACTGTCAGATGAATACAAGTGATATGTATCCTGTTACTGAGTATTGTAATTGCCAATAGACATAACTACTGTTTGCATAACATAACAGAAATGCTATGTAGAATGGAATACAGATCTACCTGAAATGCTGTACATTACACATTTATTGGCACAATATCCCACAATGCAAACCATATTTGCACAGTAAGCCCACCTTTGACATGTTGATCTACTTATACACCCATACATATGTCGACTGTTACAATATATCGACACATACTATCCCCTGTTATAGCACATACTTGTTGGACCAATCCTGATACTGACAGTGGCTGGAAGCGAATTGATGAGTTCCAAGCCCATATCATCCCTTGTGGTGTATGAGGAGTTTTCCTTGTGACCTACAGCAGTACACACATAGAATACTACAAGCATTACTACTGCTCAACAATACATCGCTACAAGATAGCTGTTTCCACTATCTGCACTGATTACGCTGTAATTCTTACAGAACAGGTACTACATACACAGACATACTACATGTTATACATACCTTCTTAGTAATTGGAGATGTTATTGACTAGTATAATATAATACTAATTTTGGTTTGTCTTTCAATGTTTTGTAATGTCCTACAGGTAGATACAGATGGTTTGAATGTGTGACAAGGCAACCTTTTATAGCTACAGATCAGTAAAATGTGCTATCCCGATAACCAATTGGTGTTCCTAAGTAGCTAATTACATGCACTTCAGCTGCGCTGCTACTGCCTTAGCCAATACCATGGCAACAGTGGAGTATAATTGAGTACTCCACTTGGGCATTGTCTCTTTGCCTTACTTGTGAGGAAGACAGCCTGGAAGTGTTGTTTGGAATCTATTGCAACAGCTGTATGGAGACGAACAGTAATATATTGTGTGTAATGCCTAGAGGATTTGGTCTAAATGTGAGTACTGCTGTTATATTTCTGAACATTGCTACTTGTGCAGGGTTTGTCTGTACCTAATACTTCTGCATATGTTTCAGTCTGGTCAGGATATTTGACCAGCTCAAGGCTGCATAGCTATGCAAATACTGTTAGGGGGTTTACAGTGTGCTTACCAGACATATTTAGTTTGGTGTTAATGTGTATCATACTATGCTGATAATCAGTACTCGGTAACACTTCCTGGTGTATGAACCTTTCAACCCTCTGAAATAGGATTAGGTCATACAAACCCTGTAACATCAGCAGCTGTTCAATTGTATAACAGCAACTATTTCACATAAGGCCATGTTGGTGTGTCTGTGTCCAGGTATGTTAAGGTTTCAGCAGATGTACAGTAGTTGAATAATTGGTTATGGTATGACAGTATGTATTGATGTAATTATTTTGGTCGTGGGGTAGATGTTGGTGGGTGTATATAGCACATGCAGGTGTGAAGGAACCCTTTTTATACAATGTCTATATGTGTGTGGGTGTTCTTTCCCTATGTGAACACCTATCCCTTAGTGGACTAATACTATGGTAATTGCAAGCTGATTAATTAAGGAACTGTTAAATGCTTCCTGTATAGCATGCAGGTACTGTTAATACTTGAATCCTTTTGGCAATACATCTGAATGTAATAAAGTTT